>NC_141603.1:58924137-59019137 GCF_047967505.1 Dipteris shenzhenensis
AAATTTCTTTACTATAGCAATTCTCATAGGCTCTTCCTTGTATTTGTAGACTTATCCACCATTGGAAAGCAATTTTGTTGAAGTGCTTAGAGACATACTCTATCTTTGAAGATTCTATGATAACTTTGTCTCCAAAAGCTACATCAAATTGATTGATGAAGGCTAGTACCACTTTGGTTGCTCCAAAAGATCCATCATAGGTGAGAGGAATAATCTTTTCCCCACCTTGAGTGAACTTTTCTAACTCCATGCTAGGAGTTCCTTTTTCATTCCTTTTCCTTGGGAGTGAATCACTATCAAAGGTGCGAGGAATTTCATCCCCCTTCCTTTCTTTTGATAGTTTATAACTCTTAGCATCTTTTGATGCTTCCACTTTCAAGACCAAAGTGTTTCATTTTCTTGAGGTCTCACCAAGAGAGCTCAAAGGAACCCCTTCTTTTTGGCCTATAGGGAGAAAATCATTAGCTAAAAGTTGATGATAGTTTCTCCCTTGTAAAGTTGGCATACTTTTTGCTAGTTTTAGCCTTGCCACTAAGAGATTAACAAGCCTAGTTTCATCTCTTATGTTTACATCTTGCATGTCTTTGCCTATGTTAGACCTACTCTCTTGATTATTTTCAACCATAACTTGCTAAGTTCTTCATTTTAAAACTCCAAAAATGCTTCTTTTATCTAGTGTAGAGCTTGTGACTAGTCACATAAGATAGATAGGTGGGCTTAACAGTGCCAGTGTCCAAGGGATAGCTCCTGTCTAGCTCAATAATGGTTAAGCCATTGGCAAGCCTTTTGGGCTCCATTATTAAAACCATAGCTCTCGACAGTGTGCACCATACCCAGCATAGATGGGCTTGAAACATGCAGTTAATAGGTCCCACACAATCTTATTCTAATTAACTAGACCTCTACCCCTAAGCCTAGATACTTAGGACCCCCCTCTCCTTGAGAAAGGAATGAGTAACCTAGATAGCTCTAATACCAATGTTATGAGTAGGCTACTTACAACAATTGACTCCAAAATTGCATAACAATTGCAATAGTTAATATGTTCTTTTTAAGCATTCATTTACTACTTATCTAAGCTACATTCTAAGTGTTGGTTGGGTTGGATTCTACAAAGAACTTTCACATATAGTAATTATAGCACTTTAAAATAACCACAAGAGAACGGAAAAGAAAGTACCAGCAGTGACACAAGCATAGAGGACTGGAATACACATGGAGCCAGTCCCCCCCTCCAAAGAAAATTGCATTATTTAACTCTTTGTCGAGCCTTTTAAACAATACAATTGCATCTATCCTTTAATCCATCTTGGGTAGTATGATGATAGCAACATCATACACCATGAAAGCATGCAGTATGGCCAAGTTACCCTCAAGGCCTCACGAACCTTCAAAGGTGGAGAGAGCTAGCAGGAGCGAGGGGGATGAGTGGGAAAGAGAAATACCTTCTACAAGAAATGAGTATTCCTATTTACCACTACTTTAGCATAGCATAATACATGATAGAGAAGAGCTTTTGGATGAAGCAATGACTTGCATAGGATTTTCATTCCTTGTGCAAGAGTAGGCTTGTCCCTCCTTGTGAACATTAACCCCTAAAATGAAGTGTGAATGCATTTTTATAGCTTGAGCTTCACTCACACACACACATACAAAAACTCGAGTTTTTGTATGCAATATGATTGGTCCAAAAAGTGGCTCAACCAATCATCTATGGCTAGCCCATTTAGCCCCTCTCTTGTGTGTAGACTAGGGCCATGTGTACCCCCCCTTACCTACTTAAATGGTGGGCTATCCTTCTCTTATTGGCTTAAAAAGTGGCTAGCCAATAGCCTTATACTTTGTGAGCATGAAATGGTGGGCTTCTAGATGCCACAAGGTGCAAGGGGCCATGTGAGTGTGCCACCTTGTGCACTAAAATCTCTATGCATACCACATATGCAAACTCGGGTTTGTGCATGCATGATATGAGGGTATGTGGCATGCCCACATGTCCACTTGCCTTACCCTTTACCTTTAGCGTTGGGAGCATTAATATTTCATGTGCCTACTTTAGCCTCGGGCACGCTTTTGGCCTTATACGAAGCCCTAGGGGTGAATCCAATACCCTGTGACCCTCCCCATGGGTTCCTGACATTGAGGTACTTAATTTACGTGAAAAATAAAACCTGCTAGTTTTGGCCGCAAAAATTTGACCTAAGTCAGTAAAGCCCCTACCTGCCCATATGGGCTAGGTGAATGCCTGCCCATGGCTCGTATGACCACTAGCCACTTGGTCCTTGGCCATAATGGATTCTTTGCATGTCCTTTTAGAGGCTGAATGAAGCCTTTAGCCTTAGGTTTTAACATTATCTCATAGTCTTTTCCCCCTTGGATCCCCTCTTCATGACCGGGACTATGATGAATGCTAAAACCTACCTTTACACTCACAACCTTAGTACTTTTGGTTTCTCCTCATTTGAACCTTTACTATGAGTGTTAGAGCCTTCTTTGGTATCATAGTATTTACCCCTTTGGTCCTCATACTTTGGACCAACTATGAGCAACTATGAGTAAGAAAGCTTTCCCTGGGTCTTCATTCCTTCTCATAGCCATCTCTACCTTTGCCCTCATACCTTTGGGCTAGAGCTACGAATGCTAAATTAATTTCTCCTTGGTTCCCTTATTTTCCACTTATCATAAATGGCCAATTTATGATTGAAAATAACTTTGGAAGAATAGGAAATTAATTGTTATGACAAATATATTATAGCTATAAATTGTGAATATAAAAGATAGTTATAATACTTAAAATTTGTATTTATAAGAGTTTTAATAAATTATTTTATTATTTTGGGTTTTAAATGGATGAGTAAGCTAAAAATAAGTTAGAAAAATCATGCATGTATTAAAAAGTAAGCTTTTTAGATGATTTAACTAGAACGTTGGTTTTCTCCTAGAATATGACATTTTTTGCAATTCTACTCGCCATTCAAGAAAGTAAAGGGGTTCTCACATGGCGAAGCCCACACAAAAGAGGGAAGGTGCTTGGACAAGCCAAAGATGATTGGTTGAGCCACCTTTTTTACCAATCAGCATGCATACAAAATTTTCAAATTTTGCATGCATACTTGTGTGAGTGTGTGAGTGAAAATCAAGCATAAAAAGGCATCCTCACTTCATTTTACAAACTAATGTTCATGACTAAGAACAAGCCGACACTTGGAAAGAGGAATGAAAATCCTATGCAAGTCCATGTTACAAGAAAAATCTCTTCGCTATTATGTATTATGCTAAGCTAATGTAGTGTTAAGTAGGAGTACTCATATGTCGTAATGGTACTTCTTCTTCCCACTCATATCCCTTGCTCCCTGATAGCTCTCTCTACCTTTAAAGTTGCTTGAGGTCTTGGGAGAGAGGGCAAATTCTATAGCATATTATGTGTATGCATGGTGTATGATGCTACTATCATCATAAAACCAAATACTGTCATCATAGTATCTCGATGACCCTATTTGGAGCTTGGAACAATAGAAAGTTATGATGAAAGCAAGATGCAGATTCTATTAGTATAGTATAAAAGAATATATTTCTCCACAGGATGTGATGGATGTCATAGTTATCCTTCTTTGTCATCTTTTACTTATGCTAATTCACTATATCAACCTCGAGGATTCTTTTGTTTTTGTGATGAGACAATCGAGGTTAACGAAGGACTCGTGGATATGTTAGGAAGATGGAGATTGTGAAGAGGACGACTACAAGTTCATATCAAAGATGGCTTTATACGAGGCGGTGCAAAAAGTTTGCATCTATGATATAGATTCCATATTGATTTGTATATATTTTGTAAGGATTGAACCTCTAAAAAGAGGGAAGATCTTGATTGTGGTTGGAGGAGGGGAGATCCTTGCCAGTGAGAGTGAGAGTGATTAAACCTCTATTGAGGGCAGATTATGGATAGATTGAGCCGGTACAGAGATGAGATCTTACAATGGAGATTGAAAGTGAGAGTCTGAGTGAGATTGAGATTGCTTTGGGGGTGGTGGGGTGGTAGAACACCTTTCAAGGTATATTTCTCCATCATATGATATAATATGTAAAAGATATATATCTCTTTGTATGATTCTTTGATATATGAGTCTCTATAAATGGAGAAGAATGTTACATTGGGACAGAGGGCAAGTTCTAGCATATATATCTCTTTGTATTATTCTTTGATATATGAGTCTCAATAAATGTATTAGAATGTTACATTGGGAAAGATGGCAAGTTCTAGCATATTGTGTGTATGCATGGTGTGTGATGTTACTATCATCAAAACACCCACATTGTATATTTAAAAAGACAACTTCCAGCATATTGTGTGTATGCATGGTGTATGATGCTACTATCATCATAACACCCAAAATGGATTTAAGGATGACCCACATTGTATTAATACAATCTTCTTTGGAGGGAAGATCGGCTCCATGAGTATTCCGGTCCTCTTTGCTTGTGTCACTTGCATTGTTAATATTTTCCCTTTCTCTTGTGGTTATTAATAAATGCCATGTTAGTTAATGGATGTTATTTATTTACTCCAACCAAGCAGTTAATCGTAGGCTTACTTGCAAATGTTATGCAACCAAGAAGCTAGTTCAGAGTAGCATATGCGCGAACACATTTAGGACCACCGTCGGGGCACTTTTTCCCTCTTGAGGAGGTTTTGTCCCCGTACATGATATATTCTATGCTCTAAGGTTTCATTATCTTTGTATATTGTATGCTAAGTAAGCGACTTCCATGTTGTGTGCTCTTGAGCTTCTTCTTTTTCTCCAAGCTTCTTCCCTATGTATTCTTGCAACCCTAACTCCAACAGACTTAAGACCATGGAGATTGCATAGTACATGGACGATTTGTGCAAGAAATGTAGGTGGATTGGGCTTCCACGACAAAAAAGGATACATAAGTGATGTATTTTCAAAGTATGGACGAGTGTGGAACTCTGATACTATTTTCTATATGTGCATGGCCTATTCGTGCGAGGAGGCCGGAAACATATATGAACAAGAAAAATGGGACATGTGCCATTTTGGCAAGCAAGTTCGTGTGAATATACACATGCTTTCGAAAACAAAATCAAGGACAACCATAATGGCACAACAATCAACTGGGAAGATGAAGTATGCAAGTTGGCATGCATGAATTACTTGAGCACTGCTAACCTCTAGGAGTACATTCAACCAACCTTACCCTACCATTTACTTAAGAAAAGACAATGAAGTCATGCAAATGGAAGCTAGCCCAGGCAAGGTCCTAGAATGGGTTGGAGGGCAAAAAGGGTTGACAAAAGATCCAAACAACATGGATGAGTTCTGCAAGATCAACGATGCCTATGATGTAGACTAGGGGACATTATTGGGAACAAGAGCACCTAGAAATGACCCACCTTTTTGACACATCAAAAGATAAAGAGCTTGATAAAGGCATGCGGTTAATAAGTAAAATCACGAACAATGTTTGAGAATCCTCGCTTCAAAACCTCGAGACGACAGACCCACAATTTTCTACCACCACCCTAGAGCACTATGTCAATATAATGGGGGATTCATCATCGGAACTAAAAAATGCAGGGTGGTGTTCGTGGAAAATTTCAAAGATGTTGCTTGCATGTGTAGTGAACTCTCATGTGACAAGGAAAAATGGGTCGAATTAGGCCTTTGACATAGACAATGTCTATACACCACCAAAAGGAGCCCTTGACGATCTTTATGCCAAGGTTACGTTCTTGTCAACCCACTACATGACATGATTACTTGGGAATAAGCCTTCCATACAGGATGATATTGCTCAATAGCATCCAAATACAAAGCCACAAATTTATTACTCAAAATACTATACCGTAGATGGCAACACCAAATCCCTATGACCCTTGTGAAATTTACAAGTTGTGGCTCACCCCAAAGTACAAAGAGAGCTTACCCATGCACAACTTTACAAGCTCACGACAACCAGTGATAATTAATTGGGGGACAAAGTGTCCTCCCTTTCCACCATCAAACATCTCGTAGTAAAAACTGTCAAGAGATCCCATGGGGATTCACCTCCAATCACGTTAACATCACGGGTGGGTTCAAATGCCCAAGTATTTTAATGTACAAAATTGAGAATTTATCACAATTACGAAAATGAGAGGAAATTTTAACCCATTCTTATTTTTCTCCATATTTTCCCCCTACATTGTACACATACTCTATGATCTAACGTTTCATTATCTTTATATTACACAATAAGTAAGAGACTTCTATGTTGTGTGATTTTGAGATTCCTCTTCTCCAAGCTTATTTCTTGTGTGTTCTCACAACCCTAATTTTAACAATTGGTATCAACGTCGTATACTACTTCACCACCTCACGAGCTATGCTGCCTCTACCCACCCGGCACATTGTTTGGCATCACCTTGAGGCGTGCTTTTGGTTGGAGATAGATCTTGATAAGGTGCCCATTTCACAGGCTATTCGCGTGCTAGAAGGCTTTTGTGTAGCTTCTCGGTGCAGCTTGCTCTTGGTATTCATCACCATATTTGGCCGTTTTTTTCCCTACTATTGCTATATAGGAGCTATGTATACTCATACAGTTCATTTGGTCCATCTTTCATTTTAGTAAAGTCATTTGGTGCATGTCTCAGGTTTCGATAGTGTGCTAATAACTCCTCTTATCCAGTTATGGGAGTTGGTCATTTACAACCACGTGTGCTAATAACTCCTCTTATTCAGTTATGTGAGTTGGTTAGAGTGTTCTTGCCGCTACAAATGGTATCACTTTTACTCATTTGGATGTGTTGTATGTACCAGGGATCAAGAAAAGTTTACTGTCACTTTTTGCATTTACAAATATTAGCTTTGTTGTTAAATGTGTGGATGACAGAGTTACAACTCATGATCTCTCTCATGGTGATACTATTATTGCATTTGGTTTGCTATTTCATGGGCTATATAAGCTCAACAATTATGGCAAATGTGTTTGAGGGCTTGGCATGTGCAGTTATGGATTTGTAGGCACTTTCAGATGCAAAACTTCGGCATGCACGTTCTGGTCATCTAAATTTTGCAAGTTTATTGCACCTATACAGATATCTAAAATGGTGTCATCTTTGCCTAAACTTGAGACACCTGCTAGACCCGTATGTGAGGGTTGCATATTGGGTAGAATGCAACAATCTTCCTTTCCCAAGGTTGGTTCTATGAGAGGTGATCATAAGTTGCAGCTCATTAATAGTGTTATTTTGTGGTGTTATGCAGACACCCTCATTTGGCAAGTGCCTCTACTTCGTGACTTTCATTGATGTCTATTCAAGGCATACATGGGTCTATCCCTGGAAAACTAAGTTCAAAGCGTTTTTGTGCTTGGTTATGGTTGAGAATTTATGAGGATGTGAAGTGGCCACCCATCATTTGAATCGAGGGGTGAGTATATATCTTTTGATTTTACTGCATTTCTGGCTGAAAGCACCAGGGTATAGTGTCATATACACCACAGCAAAATCGTGCAGTTGAGAGGAAAAATAGGCCTCTCATGGAGATGGCTAGGTGCATGGGTCGAAAGTCAGAGCTTTACCACATGGTTTCTGGCTTGAGGCTGTCATGTGTGCCACTTACGTGCTCAATGGGGGTTGTCGACCCGCTAAATCATTACACTCTATCACTCTGTATGAGGCTTGGCATGGCTCGGAAAGCCATCCGTTGGCTATTTAAGAGTTTTTGGTTGCCTTGCATATGCATTAGTGCCTATGCAGCAACAACACTAAAAATTGGATCAAAAGGCTCTAAAATGTATTTTCGTGGGGTATAGTTTAGAGAGCAAAGGCTACCATTTGTATCATCCACAAACAAAGCACCTTTTGGTTAGCCAAGATGTTGTACTTGTGGAAGATGGAGTTTAATCAATTTTATAAGAAGCATTAATACTTTTTGATCTTGGATCCACTCTCAATCTCATCTCTACCAAGTTAGCTATCAAGCTAGAATGTCCTAAATTTGAGAAAGGGGATGGTAATGAAGCTAAGGAAGCTTCAAGGGAAAAGAAGAAATCAATGCTCCTTTGAAAAGAAAGCTTAAGCTTCAAATACAAGCTTATGAAGATAAAAAAGAATTCTTTATCTGCCCACTCAAAGTTGAAGATGTTATCATAGGGCTACCATGGTTTGATCGCATGGTTTCCACTGTGAAGTTTCCTCAAAGGAGAATATATTTCACCCATAAAGATAAAGACATCATACTTGATCTTAATAGTGTTCTCAGCACTATAAACCTTGTATAGACTCAAAGTAATGAGCACTATAAACCTTGTATAGACTCAAAGTAATCAGCACTATAAACCTTGTATAGACTCAAAGTAATAAACAAAAAAAGTTTTCTTGGACATAAAATTTTGATTAATGAGTTTAGAGAAAAGGAATGTGTAACACAAAATGTAATAGATAAAAGGTAGACGGTATTAGAGTTGTTGAAATTCCTATATAAGTTTATATGTCTATTTTGCAAGATCTCTTATGGAGTTACCTGCTAAAATAGGATAAGAAGATCATGCAATGGATTTATCCTCTTTTCGGAGTTACCTCCTAAAAGAGGATAAGAAGATCATGCAATGGACTTATAATTTAACTCATTGCCTAAGAAAATTCCTTATTGAGTTCTTTATACTCAATAAAAAGGATGTTAAGAGGCAAATGAATGAGCTTGGAGATGATAAGAATAAATTATTCTCCATCTTGTTTATCCACTTGGCTCTAATACAAAGGAGAGAAAGTACCTATAGATGTGGGAAGATCATAGTACAAAGTTTACCCTTCCTGGATCTTTGAGTCGACGATCATTACGTCAAGATCATGTATGGATGTGGTCCTTGAACATCTTCTCCATCAACTTTTTGACTCATCCATGATGTTCTTATAGGATCAATATTCATATAAGCCAAAACATGATATGAAAGGCTATCTTATGAAGATTTCTTTTGCATCAACTTTATCCTCTTTTTAAGGTCTATACCATTAAGGTGATGAGAACTTTTTGGAATAAATTTTCCATCCTTGAAAGAGGGAATTTACTCTTAAGGGTTAATTTTGCACTATGATCTTTCCACATTCATGGTACCATCTTTCCTTTGTACCAAGAAAGTTGGTAAGCAAGATTTGCCCCATGATCTCCTTTTTATTGAGTTTAGAGAACTCAATAAGGAGTTTGCTTAGGCACTGAGCTAAATTCTAACTCCATTACATCTTATCCTCTTTAAGGAGATAACTCCATAGGAGATCTTGCAAAAGGATATGTAGAACTTCACATAGGAATTTAGATAACTCTAATTCCTTTCACACTATTTAACTATTACACTTTGAGACTTCCATTCCTTTCCTCTAAACTCTTTAATCCAAATCTTGTGATAAGAGAAAATTTTTTTTTTCAACTGCTTTGAGTTTATACAAGGTTTATAGTGCTGATAGCACTATTAAGATCAAGTATGATCTCTTTATTCCCATGGGTAAATGATGATGGGTAAAATATATTCTTTTTTGTGGAAACTTCATAGTGGGAGCCATGCAATCATGGTAGCCCTATGATAACATCTTCAACTTCGAGTGGGGAGATAAATAAATGTTATTTATCTTGATAAGCTTGTACATAAAGCTGGAGCTTTCTTTTCAAAGGAATATTGATTTTCTCTTTTCCTTTGAAAGCTTTTTTCGCTTCCTTATTATCCACATCTCAAAATTATGAGATTCTAGCTTGGGAGAGGTGATCCTTTGTAATGATCTTCCTCTTTTAGAGCTTACACATTTGAAGCTCTAGGAGGATCATTTTTTTCACGAGAGACATGTCCTTGTTTGTTGCTATAGCAAGGAGGATAGCACTCAATCTCCCCCTTCCTTTCTTTTGATAGTTCATAACTCTTAACATCTTTTCATGCTTCCCCTTTCAAGACCAAAGAGTTTCCTTTCTTAAGGTCTCACCAAGAAATCTCAAAGGAACCCCTTATTTTTGGCCTATAGGGAGAAGATCATTAGCTAAAAGTTGGTGATAATTTCTCCCTTGTAAAGTTGGCATACTCTTTGCTAGTTGTAGCTTCACCAAAAGAGATTAACAAGCCTAGTTTCATCTCCTATGTTAGCATCTTGCATGTCTTTTGAATTGCCTATGCTAGACCTACTCACTTGATTATTTTTAGCCATAGCTTGCTAAGTTCTTTCTTCTAAAACTCCAAAAACACTTCTTATATCTAGCTTCACAAACATCTATTCTTAAGTTTAGATCTTGGTTGGTCACATAAGATAGATAGGTGGCCTTAATAGTGTCGGTGTCCAAGGGATAGCTCCTGCCATGCTTTCTACTAGCTCAATAAGCCTTTTGGGCTCCATTATTAAGATCATAGCTCTCAACAGTGTGTGCCATACCCACTGTAGATTGGGCTTGAAACATGTAGTGAATAAAAATCTTATCCTAATTGCCTAGACCTCTACCCCTAAGCTTAGATACTTAGGACCCCCTCTCCTTAAGAAAGGAAAGAGTAACCAAATGCTCTGATACCAATGTTACATACTTGGTACTCAAAAAATTAACTTCTTAATTGCATAATAGTTGCAAGAAAGTTAATATGTTCTTTTAGTGTATTTTACTACTTATATAAGCTAGAATCTAGGTGGTGGTTAGGAGTCTACAAAAAACTTTCATTTAGCTACTATGGCACTTTGAAATAACTACAAGAGAGAAAGGAAAATAAGAATGCAAGTGACACAAAAATGAGGACCGAGATTCTCATGGAGGCGGTCCCCCCTCCAAAGGAAATTGTATTACTAAACTCATACAAGAGTCTTTCTTACAAGTTGCCCTCTGTCCCAAGACATCAAGCACCTTCAAAGGTGGAGAGAGCTAGTAGGGAGCAAGGGAGATGAGTGGGAAGAAGAAGTACCTTTACAAGACATGAGTACTCCTACTTATCACTAGCTTAGCATAATACATAATAAAGAAGAGCACAACTTGTACCATGAACTTGCATAGGATTTGCACTCCTATTTTGCAAGTGTAGGATTTTTCATGTGCACGTACATTAAGCAATAAACCTTGCATTGAACATTGCCTTGTGTAGTGAGGTGAGTATCTCATTTTATGCATGAGATGCACTCACACACACACATGCAAAATTTTGAAATTTTGTGTGCAAGATCATTGGTCCAAAAGGTTGCTCAACCAATCATCTCTAGCTAGCCCGTGCACCCCCTCTCTTGTGTGTAGGCTTGTTCCATGTGTATCCCCTCTTTCCTACTTATATGGTGGGCTATTATGTTCTTATTGGCTTGAAACGTGGCTAGCCAATAGCCTTATGCTTTGTGAGCATGAGAGATGGTGACTTTTGGATGCCACATGTGTAGGAGGTGAATTGAGTGTGCCATCTTTTGCACCAAAATATCTTTGCATGCCACATAGGCAACCTCAAGTTTGTGCATGCATGATCTGAGGGCATGTGGAATCCCCACCAACCTACTGGCTCCACCCTTTACCTTTAGCTTTGGGAGCATTGATATTATATGTGCCCATTTTGGCCTTGAACACCCTTCTGGCCTTATATGAGGCCCTAGTGAGTAAATTCAATCCCTGTGACCTCCCCATGGGTTTGTGGCATTGAGGTGCTTACATTACATGAAAAGTAAAACTTGCTACTTTAGGCCAAAAATTTGACCTAAGTCAGTAGGGCCTCCCATGGCACCTACGACACATGCACATACACATTCTCTCTCTCTCTCTCTCTCTCTCTCTCTCTCTCTCTCTCTCTCTCTCTCTTTGTCTCTCTCTCTCTCTCCCTCCAAAAATTTATTGAAATGTACCAAAAGCAGTACACACACACACACTTCCTTCAATTTTTTGAAAGCCCTTATTAGCATGTGCCTTGGACATTTAAATCACATACAAATAACTATTTGTGTATGTAGGTATGTATGCATATATATATATATATATATATATGTATGTATGTATGTATGTACGTACGTACTTATGTACGTACGTACGTACATACATACATACTTACATACATACATACATACATACAACCATACATATATATATATATATGTGTGTGTGTGTGTGTGTGTGTGCCTATGAATGAATGAATGAATGCAAGCATGAATGAATACCCCTTTAGTCAAAATACTTTGGACCCTCTATGAGAAAGAAAGCTTCTTCAATGTCTTCATTCCTTCTCATTTCTTCTTGTTCATCTTCTTTGCTACATGTAAGCGCTCAAGCATTTCTTGGTTTAGGGATTCATGATATTTCTTTACTTGTTGGCACCCACTAATCCAGTTTGTCATTTTTTCTCCATCAAGATTTGCTAGCTTGATTGCTCCACTCCTAGATTTTTCTTTAATCATAAAAGGTCCTAAACCACACTTTTGTAATTTTCTCGTATGTTGCTTTAGAGTTTAGGTAAGAACAAGATCACCAATATTGAAATCTTTGTTCTTGATGCGTGCATCATGAAATTGTTTTTGCCTTCATTTTTGTGTGTAGATTCTTGCTACCACTCTTAAGCGAGTCCTAATCTCTCAAATTGCTCAAGTCTATCTAATAGAACATGTCCATTTCATTCAAGCTCTTTGGCTACCCGTAGAGTTGGAATCAAGAACTCAAGGGGTAAAAACGCATCTAGGCCATAAACCATATTGAAAGGAGTTGTTCCAGTGGCCGTTTTATAGGCAACTATGTATGCCCATAAAGCAGAGTGCAACTTTTGATCCCAATCACATCTTGATGAGCTAACTATTTTGGTAAGCATAGTCCATAAGATCTTATTAATACTCTCAGTTTGACCATTAGCTTGAGGATGATACGGAGCAGACTTTCTATGGATTACCATGTGCATACCTCAATCACTCACAATCTCTATTAGTAATCCAAATCTTGTGAACACATGTTCATACAAGAACTTGGTAGTGGTTCTAGCATCTGCCTTGGTAGTGGCTTGTGCTTTAGCCCATTTAGTGAGATAATCAGCTGCCACTATAATATATTGAGCATGAGTCTTATGTCTAGGCGGAGAGATTGATCCAATAAAATCAATGCCCCATTTGGCAAAAGCTCTAGCTCCCATCAGTGGTCACAATGGCATGTTATCTCTTGTAATTGGAGGTTTTGATCTTTGGCATTCATCACAATGCTTAACATAAACCTTTGCATCTCCAAACAAGGTTGGCCACCAAATCCCAATTGCAATAATGCTTTTGGCAATGGTATCTATTGAGAAATGGCCCCCTGCAATACCTTTGCATGCTTGCTCCAAAAATGGAATGTATTTGTTTTCTATCGCATGCACTCGTAAGTGATTGTCTGGCCCTCTCTTGTACAATTGACTTTCTATATTAAAGCATATGAGTTGGCATCTATTTTAATGGCTTTTTGTCACACTCTTGGTATGTCTTGTGGGAATGGTTGATTTGATAGATATTCAATTATATGCTTTCCCCATTTCGGTGCGATCATAACCCTAAACAAGGTCGTGTGAGCAATGGGTTTATTGGCCTATGTTGGTTGTGTGGCAGGAAAAGAAGCTTATAGCTTCTTAGACGGATTCTTCAAATATAACCAGGTGATATAACCAGGTTGGGATAAAACTGGAAGACCACCCTTTGCAACTGAATGGGGCATCTTTTCCTATAGAGTGATGCAATTTGGCCTAACAAATGCATCGGCTACATTTTAGAGATATATGAGTCATGCATTTTGGGAGTATCTCAAGAAAATTTCTCGAAATATATATGGACGACTTATAGTAGCTGCATTTACCTTCTTGAGATTGACACACACTCTAAGTTTACCATTTTTCTTCAGGACTACCACAATTGGTGACACCCATTTTGTGTGCTCAATTTCATAGATAAACTCAGCTTCTTTAAGCTTATCTATTTCTCTCATCCAACAAGGGAAGTTTGCAACATAACGAGAACTTTGACAACATAATATGTCATCCAAGGATGTAGCTGACCTGATTAGTGCAATGGACCACAACGCAGCTAATCTCTCAATGTTGAGGTCATGTGTGTGCAGATCCTATAGGGACAAGCTAATCTAGTGCAAATGGAACAATCCTAAGCTACCCAACCCACCTAACTAAGAATATGCAAGTCTCGGCAAGCTAAATGCACAACAAAAATCTCCCAAAACGCATTTCGAGCAGTCGCTCACCTACAAGTTGTGAACTCAAAAAGTAGAGCTACGCTAATATGAATCATGCACACGGGTGCACTCTACTTGAAGAGCTAAGTATCTAGACTATACCTATGAAGTCTGGTTAGAATCGGATAACTCTATTGGGCTAAATTTGCTTTAAACACGCTTTGGAATCTTAATTAACTTGCTATAATGGAAATGAAGAGCACAAGAATCTTAATTAACTTGCTAATTAACAAATTAATAATGGAAATGAAGAGCATAGGACACAGAGTAACCTCATCAATATAGACTTGAATTCAGAGCACCGAGGTGACAGTAGCAAGCATCGGAAGCTTGAACGCTCGTAGTCTCACTTCAGCTCTCACACAGGACTCCTTTACAAATGAACAGATTTTCACTTATATAGGCCATTTCGGATGCTGAACTCGAAATTGACCAGCACACAAACTGGATATATCCTATAAAACTTGGAAGCATTTTAGACCCAGCTTGACTCAATTACAATCAATTATCATCCTTGGCACACGGCACATGGCATGGCACGGTTGCGGGACCTATTTTTCAAAAAATCCAAAATTTGGTCCGCACTTCAGGGGCATTCCTCCAAGCACATTAGCACTATTTTAGGCTCATTGTTTCTTCCTAAAACATTCCCCCACACCTAATCTGTGCACATCCTTGAGCGTGTTGAGGGTCTATCGATTGTCTTTGATGCTTCAAGTGTTGGTGGTGTATATGATGGATTGGCGATATTAACTTTTAGGTCTTAGATTGTTAGAAGATGCCTTTGACTTGTATCTCGCGTTAGGAATTAAGAGTACAGAACGCAATCAAACACATGACCTAGTTAGTTGGATGATTCTCATGAGAGCATCCTTGAGTTATACTGACAAAGATATTTCGCCTTGGAGTTGTTGTAATTGTTGTTGACTTTAAGTGAATCTTCAATGTTTTAGCCAATATTGGATCTAAATTTAGATATATAAACAATGAAGCATAGATCTTTTGCTTTTCCAAAGATTGTCAACATTGGCCTTGTAGATGAATCTTTCACCTTGTTTGTACCTGCTTTAGAAATGAAAACCTTCGCCAAGTCCTTGATTTGTTGACTTATGATTTGGAGATATATACTTATTCGTACACCATGTATAGGTACATTGTTGGTTCTTATGTGTTTTGACCTGCAGTCTTTGTAACCTGTAATCCTACTCTATTATCCTGTTTAATCTACTTGTTTAACCTGTGTTGCTTCACATAGAGCCAATTTTCACGGTTTTCCTTGTGATAGCATTGGATGTTGCATAAAGAACATGTAGAGCTGATTCTCCAAGTTTTGCTTCATGTAGATTTAACTTAATGTATAGCACACAAGCTATGCACCATTCTTCAGTTTGTTGCACAGAGGTGCTCATAGACTGAGGTTTTTATTACAAAACAAAAGAAAGGAAAAAGAAAAGGGTTGTGACAAATTTATTTATATACATAGTCAGGGGAAAAAATGTCTTAAGGAAAAAGTGCCATGACAGTCCTAAGGTCACTTCCCACTTATTGATTATTTACACACACCTATGGGGATCAAATATAGCATAGTCCTCAATCCATTGCAGATATTATATGGGCATTGTAATAGAAATAAAAGCAAAGAAAAAATTAAGACAAAAAACAATGCCCTTAATAGATTTATCATTTGGGTCTGCATTTAGAATGCCTCCCCCGCACCTAGCCTTTGTCATGCATGACCAGATGATTGTGCATGTGCATGGGATTTGAAAATAAAGTGTCTATGCATGGCCTTTTAATGTGGCCCTATAGCATGATTTTATAGAATATGCATTAAAAACAACATGCTGTGCATGATGGGGGTCTTGAGTAAATGTGCTCAAGGGCTATTCGTTGTTGAGGCTATTTGTGCAAGGAAGATGGAATACTCCTTTTCTAGATTTAATTTGTTGGCATCGTTGGTCTCCTTCTTGTTGGCATTCATGGTTAGAGAAGTTGGAGGTAAACTTTGTTGTGAAGTTGGGGTGAAGAGTATAAGTTTGGTTTCCAATTGAGCTTTCTAGATCCAAACCTATTTTCTTACAACCTTGTTTGTAGTTGAAATGGAGCTGTGGGGTTGTCATAAAAATTAATTTCATATCTTCCTAAAGTATTTTCCATCATAAATTGGCCATTTATGAGAAGTGGAAAATATAGGAGACAAGAGAAATTAATTTAGCACTCATATCTCCAGCCATCAGGGCAAGAAGGGAGACTGTTATGAGAAGGAATGAAGACCCAAACGAGCTATACTACTGATGACAAGGGTTCCCTATAATTGGGACAAAGGTTATAAGTAGTAAAGCTAGGTTTTAACATTCATAGTCTCGGTCCTTTAGGTAAGGGGACCCAAAGGAGAAAAGGCTATTAGATAGGTTAAAACCTTAGGGTAAAGGCTTCATTCAGCCCCCAAAGGATAAAGGAAAAGACCTTTAAAATAATCCAAAAAGGCCATAGTCTGAGTGGTTAGGAGTCCCACGTGCCATGGGCAAACATTGGGCTTGCTCATGCAGGTAAGTAGGAACCCTAACAACTTAGGTCAAAAATTCGACCAAAAATAGAAGGTTTTAATTTTCATATATTTTATGCATTTAAAAGTTTGGGAACCAATGGCGGGGTCAAGGTTAATTTATTTATTTATTTTGACCTTGAAAATGGGCTAAACAGGTGCCTAGGGTTAACACGGTGCACATACATTAATATTAAATTATAAGGTAAAGGGTATGTGCAAAGGTATGTGTAAATGGGTATGCACATGTGCATACCCCATGACATCATGCTTGCATACTGAAGAACGTGTTTGTGTAAATGGGTATGCACATGTGCATACCCCATGACATCATGCTTGCATACTGAAAAACGTGTTTGCATATGTAGCATTTGCAAGAAATTTCTTGCATTAATATTATATGTATTACACATGTGGCATTTAGCAGCCCACCATTGCATAATTATTTATTGGTCAGCCACTTTACTGGACCAATAAAGGAAGGGTAGCACATCATTTAAAGGATAAGGAGGTAGACTCACATGGTCAAGCCCACCATTGTAAGTCTACTAAGCATTTATCTATTGGCCAGCCACTTTCTTGGGCCAATGAGAAAAGACTAGCCCACCAATTTAAAAGACTAGCCCACCAGAATTAAAGGCTAGCCCACTATCCCAGAGCTATCTATTGGCTAGCCACCTTTGTGCAACAATAGCCTTGGGATAGCACACCATTAAAAGAGGAGCACAATGTCATGCTGTATGCTGACTGGTTCAGCCACCTTTCTGACCATTCATAGCTCCTGAAAAATCATGAGTTTTTGCATGTGTGTGTTGTGAGTGGAGCTCAGGCTATAAAAAGACCACTCCTCTTCACTTCACATTCTAGTGTTCATGTGTATGAACAAGCCTACTCTTGCACAAGGAATGCAAATCCTATGCAAGGAATCATGCTCAAAGCAAAGCTCTTCTCTATTATGTATTATGTAAGCTTAAGTTAGTTGTATCATAAATTGGCCATTTATGAGAAGTGGAAAATATAAGAGACAAGAGAAGTTAATTTAGCACTCATATCTCCAGCCATTAGGGCCAGAAGGGAGACTGTTATGAGAACGAATGAAGACCCAAAGGAGCTATAATACTGATGACAAGGGTTCCCTATAATTGGGACAAAGGTTATAAGTAGTAAAGCTAGGTTTTAACATTCATAGTCTCGGTCCTTTAGGTAAGGGGACCCAAGGGAGAAAAGGCTATGAGATAGTTTAAAACCTTAGGGTAAAGGCTTCATTCAGCCCCCAAAGGATAAAGGAAAAGACCTTTAAAATAATCCAAAAAGGCGATAGTCTCAGTGGTTAGGAGTCCCACGTGCCATGGGCAAACATTGGGCTTGCTCATGCGGGCATGTAGGAACCCTAACAACTTAGGTCAAAAATTCGGCCAAAAATAGCAGGTTTTAATTTTCATATATTTTATGTATTTAAAAGTCTGGGAACCAATGGCGGGGTCAAGGTTAATTAATTTATTTATTTTGACCTTGAAAATGGGCTAGACAGGTGCCTAGGGTTAACACAGTGCACATACATTAATATTAAATTATAAGGTAAAGGGTATGTGCAAAGGTATGTGTAAATGGGTATGCACATGTGCATACCCCATGACATCATGCCTGCATGCTGAAAAACGTGTTTGCATAAGTGGCATTTGCAAGAAATTTCTTGCATTAATACTATATGCATTACACATGTGGCATTTAGCAGCCCACCATTGCATAATTATTTATTGGTCAGCCACTTTTCTGGACCAATAAAGGAAGGGTAGCACACCATTTAAAGGATAAGGAGGTAGACTCACATGGTCAAGCCCACCATTGTAAGTCTACTAAGCATTTATCTATTGGCCAGCCACTTTCTTGGGCCAATGAGAAAAGACTAGCCCACCAATTTAAAAGACTAGCCCACCAAAATTAAAGGCTAGCCCACTATCCCAGAGCTATCTATTGTCTAGCCGCCTTTGTGCACCAATAGCCTTGGGATAGCACACCATTAAAAGAGGAGCACAATGTCATGCTGTATGCTGATTGGTTGAGCCAACTTTCTGACCAATCACAGCTCCTGAAAAATCACGAGTTTTTGCACGTGTGTGTTGTGAGTGGAGCTCAGGCTATTAAAAGACCACTCCTCTTCTCTTCACACCCTAGTGTTCATGTGTATGAACAAGCCTACTCTTGCACAAGGAATGCAAATCCTATGCAAGGCATTATGCCCAAAGCAAAGCTCTTCTCTATTATGTATTATGCAAGCTTAAGTTAGTTGTATCTAGGCAATACTCTTGTCTCGTAGAAGGTACTTTCTACTGCCCACTCATCTCCCTCGCTCCCTGCCAGCTCTCTCCACCTTTGAAGGTGCTTGAGGCCTTGGGATAGAGGGCAACTTGGTCATGCTACATGCTTGCATGGTGTATGGTATTGCTATTGCCATACTACCAAAGAAGGATTGAAAGGATCCAAATGTTGTATTATTTAAAAGACTCATAAGAGTTGAAATAATGCAATTTCCTTTGGAGGGGGGGACCGGCTCCACGTGAATTTCGGTCCTCTATGCTTGTCCACTTGAGTTTTACTTTTCTGTCTCTTGTGTTGTTATTTTCTTTATGCCATGTCAAGTTAATTAAGTTCTTTGTTTACTCCAACCAAGCACTTACTATCTAGCTAGTATAATAATGATGAAAATGACTAAGCAAATGTTGTTACAAACTATGTGCAACTCTCAAGTTAATTTGTACTAGCTTAGTAGTTGTAACAGGGGTCATCTATTTGGTTACCCATGTACGTTTAATTTTTGAAGGCACTTTGGTTTGCTGACTTGGGTTTCCAAACTTGAATGACATGTTTCTTTTTTATGGGAAGCTTTTGATTAAGTGATTTTGTTGGATTTGGGTTTTTCAAGCAAGTGAATGGATTATGTTGACATTTGGGAATCCACAATTGCATCTCCCCCACTTGAGCATTGACAATCTTCTTGGGAACCCAACTCTACATGGTAGCCGCTTGCTTTGTCGTTTTGCTGGTGTTGACAGCAAAAGCTTGGAACTTTATTTGTCAGCATCTGTCCTCTTTTTGGGATCCAAATCTTACTTTGTCTTTATTGAGCCTGAATGATGTTCTTTGCCACCCAAATTTTCATTATTGTGGGCTTTCTTTGATGAACATTTTGTCTTTGCTTTGTAGATCTGGTGTTACAAGAGCTAAGCTAATACAAATTAACTTGAAGATTGCACATCCTTTGTAACATCATTTGCTTAGCCATTTTAAACACTATTATATTAGCTAGATAGTAAGTGCTTGGTTGGAGTAAACAAAGAACTTAATTAACTTGACATGGCATAAAGAAAATAACAACACAAGAGACAGAAAAGTAAAATTCAAGTGAACAAGCATAGAGGACCGAAATTCACATGGAGCCGGTCCCCCCCTCCAAAGGAAATTGCATTATTTCAACTCTTATGAGTCTTTTAAATAATACAACATTTGGATCCTTTCAATCCTTCTTTGGTAGTATGGCAATAGCAATACCATACACCATGCAAGCATGTAGCATGACCAAGTTGCCCTCTGTCCCAAGGCCTCAAGCACCTTCAAAGGTGGAGAGAGCTGGCAGGGAGCGAGGGAGATGAGTGGGCAAGAGAGAGTACCTTCTACAAGACAAGAGCATAATACATAATAGAAAAGAGCATAGCATAAAGCAAAATGCCTTGCATAGGATTTGCATTCCTTGTGCAAGAGTAGGCTTGTTCATACACATGAACACTAGAGTGTGTAGTAAATTGAAGAGGTCCTTTTATAGCTTGAGCTCCACTCACCAAACACACATGCAAAAACTCGTGATTTTCAGGCCTTCTGACTGGTCCAAAAAGGTAGCTCATCCAATCAGCATGCAACAACCCATGTACCCCTCCTCTTAATTGTGTGCTATCCAAAGACTATTGGTGCATAATGGTGGCTAGCCAATAAATGGCTCTCAGATGGTGGGCTAGTCTTTAAAATTGGTAGGCTACCCTTTTCTCATTGGCCTAAGAACGTGGCTGGCCAATAGATTAATGCTTAGTAGACCTGCAATGGTGGGCTTGACCATGTGAGTCCACCCCCTTATCTTATAAATGGTGGGCTATCTTTCCCTTATTAGTCCAAAAAGGTGGCTGGCCAATAATTAAATTATGCAAAGGTGGGCTACTAGATGCCACATATAAAATGCATATTAAATTTATGCATGAAAATCCCTGCAAATGCCACATATGCAAACACATTTTTCAACATGCAGGCATGATGTCATGAGGTATGCACACATGCATACCCATTTACACATACCTTTGCATATACCCTTTAACTTATAAATTAATATTAATGTAAGTGCACCCTGTTAACCCTAGGCATCTGTTTAGCCCTTTTTCAAGATCAAAATAAATAAATAAATTAGCCTTGACCCCACCATTGGTTCCCAGACTTTTAAATGCATAAAATATATAAAAATTAAAACCTACTATTTTTGGCCGAATTTTTGGCCTAAGTTGTTAGGGTTCCTACCTGCCCGCATGAGCAAGCCCATTGTTTGCCCATGGCACGTGGGACTTCTAACCACTTAGACTATGGCTTTTTTGGATTCTTTTAAAGGTCTTTTCCTTATCCTTTGGGGGCTGAATGAAGCCTTTACCCTAGGGTTTTAACCTAGCTCATAGTCTTTTCTCCCTTGGGTCCCCTTACCTAAAGGACTGAGACTATGAATGTTAAAACCAAGCTTTATTACTTATAACCTTTGGCCCTACTTATGGGGACCCTTGTTATGATTAATGCAGCTCTTTTGGGTCTTCATTCCTTCTCATAACAGTCTTCCTTCTTGCCCGTTGGCTGGAGATATGAGTGCTAAATTAATTTCTCTTGGATCCTATATTTTCCACTTCTCATAAATGGCCAATTTATGATGGAAAATACTTTAGGAAAGTATGAAATTAATTTTCATGACATTACCTCTCTCTTTAAAATCATAGTCATCCTCGACTATGGCTTATAAGCGTAAGTCATACTTAGTCCTTTTTCATTTTTTCATTTGGGTAGAGACTCCCTTTTTACCCTTTGACATCTTCCACAATGGTCGACTAACCCATTTGGTGCATGTCACTTAGCCCTTGTTTTTCCAAATAGGATGGCTAAATGTATTTGGTGCTTGGAAGACTTAGCTGTCGCAAGCATATTATATATATGCATGTATTACTTTTAAAACAAAAAGAAATTTACAAAATCAATTCTAGACAAAATTTCTAACTTTATTAAACATTTTTACAAACCTGATCCTACCTTTGGACACGAGTCATTGTAAGATTTTACAAGGTTTGGACAATCTTTAAGCTGGATGTCTTGCATCTATCTAGCATCTTCGAAAGGATAATTCTTAAATTTGATAAGATCTCGTCGGATTATCTTACCACTTCTAAGAACTTTGTCCTCATGCTTTAAGATGCTCTCAGGTAATGCTCTCAGGCTGTAGAATTTCTTCTTGGCCTTCAAAGTCCCAAAGGGTCTTCAATGATTGGCTCCTTGGGTGGTTCACCCTTAAAAGGTTTAAGAAGGTTTACATGAAAAGCATTATGTATTAGCCAACTTTTTGGTAACCTTAACTTATAAGCCATCTCATTGATTCTTTTCTGAACTTGGAATGGGCCATAATACCTTTTAGCCAATTTGGCATAGTACTTTTGATGGCCCAAAGGACGACCTTGTTTCCCTTTTCCCGTTGTGAAACTTAAACGAGCTTTAGGGAATTTGAGTAAAACCCATTCGTCCTCTTTGAAGGTTAAGGCTCTTCTATGCTTATTTGTAGTAGCCTTTTGCTTTTGCTACGTTAAAGCTATAGCCTCTTTAATCTTAGCAAAAGATTCTTTAAGATCTCGGCTATACTCATCGACAGCAAATACATGCCCAAATTGTTTTACTATCAATGGGGGTTTGGGCCTTCCTTCAATAATTGTGAAGGGTGCCTTGCCCGTTGTTGAATAAATGGTATTATTATATGTATATTCAAGCAAAGGCAAGTATCTTTCCCATTAATCTCCTTGATCTAATTCCATCACATAGGCTTTGAGTAGATCAAGAATGGTGGAATTCGCAATTTCACTTTGGCCATCTTTTTGAGGGTGATAGGCCGAAGAGAAATTGAGTTTAGTACCCAAATTTTTAAAGAGACCTTTCCAAAAGTTGCTTGTCATTCTTGGGTCTCTATCAGATACTATAGACTCTGGTAAGCCATGATGCTTAAAAATTTGAGAGATGAAGAGGGTAGCCATATGGTGAGCTTTGATAGACTTTTTGACCGGTATGAAATGAGCTTGTTTACTAAACCGATAAACTATCATCCATATACCCGTATTCCCATGTATAGACTTTGGTAATCCAAAGATGAAATCCATGGATATACTTTCCCATGGTGAATTAGGTATAGGGAGTGGCTGGAGTAAGCTAGGTTACTTCCCTCTATCATACTTTGTCTTTTGGCAAACAATGCATTTGGAGACATAATCATGTATGTCTACTTTCATTGTTGGCCAATAGAAGTACATCTCTACTCCTTTTAGAGTAGCTTGAATTCGTCCCGCATATGTGGGAGCATGAGATTCATACATAACCTTTTCACGTAGGTTATGCATTACACAAAACTTATTACCATAGAGAAGATAGCCATCTTGTGAGGTATATGGCTCCTCTTTCTTCCTTAAAGCAATGGCCGACATTTTATCTTTAAAATCTGGATCGATAGCATACTCATCTATCATGAATGATAGATCATTATGAGTTGCTATAGATAGAGCATTTACTTATGGCCTACGTGAAAGTGCATCCGCTACTTGATTATGCTTACCAAGTATATGGGCTATATTAAAGTTGAATTGTGATAAGAAATTATCCCATCTTATTTGTTTATCACTCAATTTAGTTTGCATCATGAAATACTTTAGGCTTTGATGATTAGTACAAAAAATAAATGGAGTTCCCAAAAGATAATGCTTCCACACATCTAGGGCATGTAGAATAGCTAAAAGTTCTTTTTCATAGATGCCAAGATTCAATTCTTGATCCTTTAGCCTTCTACTCTCATACCCTATGGCATGCCCTTCTTGAAGCAAAATAGCTCTAAGGCAATGCCCACATGCATCACATTGGACCTCAAAAGGTTTGGAAAGGTTAGGTAACATTAACACTAGTTGAGATATAAGCTTTTCCTTAAGTTTATAAAAGATTCTTGTTCCTTTTTAGTCCATGCAAATTTGACATTCTTTTTAGTGAGGTCATGTAATGGACCAACAAGGGCTGAGAATTTTTTTATGAAGCGCCTATAATAGGCACACATGCCTATAAAGCTTCTTACTTCATGGAGATTATTAGGTATAGGCCACCCTTTTATTACCTCTAGTTTATTGGGATCCATGCGTATCCCTTCTCTAAAGACAATATGGCCTAAATAATGAATCTCTTCCAAGAAAAATTCACTCTTATTTTGATTAATATAAAGCTTATTATCTCTTAAGGTTTGAAATATTACCTTGAGATGTTGCTTGTGCTCCTCCAACATTTTTGAATAAATGATGATATCATCAAAGAAGACACCCGTGAAGTGTTGGTGTGGCCTAAATAGCTTTTCCATCATTTGGTTGAAAGTGCCTGGGGCATTGGTAAGACCAAAGGGCATTACTAGATATTCATAAAAGCCAAAGGTAGTACGAAAGGCCGTTTTATGAATATCTTCTTGCATAATTCTTATTTGATGATAACCACTTTTTAGATCTATTCTACTAAAGTAGGTAGATCCTTGTAACTTGTCAAATAGATCCTCTATCCTTGGGACAGGGAATCTATTCTTAATGGTTATATTATTTAATACCATATAGTCCACACACATTCTATAAGGACCATCTTTCTTTTGTATCAATAGAACGGGTGAACAAAATGGAGATGAGCTAGCTCTAACCATCCCTTTTTCAACTAGCTCATTCACTTGCCGCATAATCTCCTCTTGTTGAGCTTGGGAAACTCTATGAGGAGGTCTATTTGGCGGAAAGCTACTAGGCACTAATTCTATGACATGATCATCCTTCCCTCTTTTTGGAGGTAACTCCATATGAAGATCTTCAGTGAAGATATCGTGAAACTCATTTAAGAAGCTATTTAGTTCTAGCTTCTCAGTTTCACTACTTTGAGGAACACATGCATTAACTTTAAACTCTTTCACAAACACCATGTAACATAAAAGAGACTTCTTTATTACCTTGTCAAAAGCTTGGTTTTGTACAAGAGGTATAGTGCTTCCAGCACTATTGAGGTCCAATTCCATCTCTTTTCCCCTATATATAAAGCTTACTTTTCTTTGGGGAAATTTTATAGTGGTAGCTAGGCGATCAAACCAAGGTGCCCCTATGATTACATCTTCTCTTTTGAGAGGGGAGATAAAGAAATCTTCCTTATCAACATAATTTTGCACATGGAGCCTTAGCTTTCCAATGAGAAGAGTAACTTGTACTTCTTCTCCTTTGAAAGCTCCATCTGTTTTCATAATATTCCCCATTTCGAAGTCACGTATGCCCAATTTGAGGGCTAGCTTGGTGGAGATGAAGTTGTGTGTGGAGCCTAGATCAAACAACATGAGAGCATCATGCTCTCTTATCTTCCCCCAAGCATATGAAAGGGGTGATCCTTTATGTTGGTCCCCCTCCTTGAGAGCCTCCACCATAGCGGCTCTAGGAGGACCATTCCTTTCTCCTCTTTTGGGACATGCTCTAGAAACATGTCCCTTCTCTCCACACTTGAAGCATTTGTTGTCCTTCTTCTATTGCTCCATCTCCTCGAGGCTTAGGCGTGCCTTCCCCAAGTAGCCCTTCCCTTTTGCTTTGGGCTTAAATTGATTGGGAGCCTTGGAAGTGTTTAGCTTTCCTTTTGGCTCATTGTTGTCCTTCGCATCCATCACCTTGAAGTTCTTCTTACCGCCTTGTTGGAAGTTGATTTTGGAGGCGATCATGGAGTTATGGATGACGGCCAAAATGGATTTGGGCCCTTGTGAGTTAACATACTCACTCATCTCCTCGGGAATGCCCGCACAAAATTGTTGCTTTTGCTTTGCAAAGTCTATTCTTCTATAGACAGTGGCTTTGAGATGTAAGTCCCAAAACTTGTCTATATACTTATGAATAGACTCATGAGGATTCATTTTTAAGCTTTGCCATTCAATAACTACCTTGTCCTCGGCATTACTTGATAGAAATTGTTGCATGATGGCAATCCTCATACTCTTCCACATCCTTGCAGCTTCCCCTTGGGCGTGTAGGCTTGCCCACCATTGTCGTGTAGACTTTTGGAAATGCATGGCAACATGTCGTAGCTTGGAGGATTCTGAAAAATCCTCATCTCCAAAAGCCGCATCAAATTGCTAAGATGAAGGCTAACACCTTGTCGGTGGCCCCAAAAGTTCCATCATAGGTTAGGAAAGTAATATTCTTACCTCCCTCTTTGAACTTTCTAAGCTTGCGGGACCGTTTCCATGCAGCGTGGCTGCGTCTCTTACCCCTTCCTTTTGACCTCCTTGAAGGAGATCCTTCATAGCTTTGGAAAAGGTGTTGAGAGGATGAAGAGGATGATCAATATGAAGGAGAGGATGATGAGTAATGTCTCCTCCTCTTCCTTCCTTTATGCCCAAGCTCTTCCCTCTTGGAATGTGATCTAGGAGGAGGGCTTGGTGACCTCCTCCTTTTAGAAGGGCTAGGGCTATGCCTTGCCCTTCTTCTCCTTGGATCCTACTCACTATCAGAGCTATGAGGAGTGTCTTCCTCATCCCTCTCCTTTGATGGAGCACCTTGCCCATTATCAATGAGCGCATCTTCCTCCTTTAAAGAAATATTTCCTCTTTTTGAGTGCTCTTCAAGAGCCCTCAAAGGAATCTTTTCTTCCATGTCACTTGGAAGAAGTCCATGCACTTGCATTTGATGATGCACCTCACTTTGTAAGGCTGGGTTGCTCATGGCTTGTTGAAGACGAGTAACTAAATAATTAACAAGCCAACACCCATCATTAGATGCATCATCTTGAGTTAAATCTATGTTGTCTACACTTATCCTACTCTCTTGGTTATTTTTAGCCATGCCAGTTAAGTTCCTTATTCAAAAACTCCAAATACACTTCTTTTGTATCTAGCTTAAAAGGGTATCTACACCTAGAACTAGAGCTTGGCTAGTCACAAAAGATAGTAGGTGAGTTTAATAGTACCAGTGTCCCAGGGATATCTCCTACCAAGCTTTCTACTAGCTCAATAATGGTTAAGCCATAGGCAAGCTTTTTGGGCTCTATTATTAAGACTATAGCTCCTGACAGTGTGCGTCATACCCACCAAAGATGGGCTTGAAACACGCAGTTAATAAGTCGCACACTTTAACTATCCTAGATGACTAGACCTCTACCCCTAAGTATAGATACTTAGGACCCCCTCTCCTTAAGAAAGGAAAGAGAAACCTTAAGCTCTGATGATACCAATGTTATAAGAGCGAAGCTAATACAATTTAACTTGAAGATTGCACATCATTTGTAACATCATTTGCTTAGCCATTTTAAACACTATTATATTAGCTAGATAGTAAGTGCTTGGTTGGAGTAAACAAAGAACTTAATTAAATTGGCATGGTATAAAGAAAATAACAACACAAGAGACGCAAAAGTAAAATACAAGTGGACAAGCATATAGGACCAGAATTCACATGGAGCCGATCCCCCCCTCCAAAGGAAATTGCATTATTTCAACTCTTATGAGTCTTCTAAATAATATAACGTTTGGATCCTTTCAATCCTTCTTTGGTAGTATGGCAATAGCAATACCATACACCGTGCAAGCATGCAGCATGACCAATTTGCCCTCTGTCCCAAGGCCTCAAGCACCTTCAAGGTGGAGAGAGCTAGCAGGGAGCGAGGGAGATGAGTGGGCAAGAGAGAGTACCTTCTACAAGACAAGAGTATTGCCTAGATACAACTAGTCATAGCTTGCATAATACATAATAGAAAAGGAGTAGAAAAGAGCATAGCATGAAGCAAAATGCCTTGCATAGGATTTGCATTTCTTGTGAAGAGTAGGCTTGTTCATACACATGAACACTAGAGTATGTAGTGAAGTGAAGAGGTCCTTTTATAGCTTGAGCTCCACTCACCACACACACATGCAAAAACTCGTGATTTTCAGGCCTTCTGATTGGTCCAAAAAGGTGGCTCATCCAATCAGCATGTAGTAGCCCATGCACCCCTCCTCTTAATTGTGTGCTATCCAAAGACTATTGGTGCATAATAGTTGCTAGCCAATAAATGGCTCTGAGATGGTGGGCTAGTCTTTAAAATTGGTAGGCTACCCTTTTCTCATTGGTCCAAGAAAGTGGCTGGCCAATAGATTAATGCTTAGTATACCTACAATGGTGGGCTTGACCATGTGAGTCCACCCCCTTATCTTATAAATGGTGGGCTATCTTTCCCTTATTGGTCCAGAAAGGTGGCTGGCCAATGATTAAATTATGCAAAGGTGGGCTACTAGATGCCACATATGAAATGCAAATTAAATTGATGCATGAAAATCCCTGCAAATGCCACATATGCAAACACGTTTTTCAGCATGCAAGCATGATGTCATGTGGTATGCACACATGCATACCCATTTACACATACCTTTGCATATACCCTTTAACTTATAAATTAATATTAATGTAAGTGCACCCTGTTAAACCTAGGTATCTGTTTAGCTCTTTTTCAAGGTCAAAATAAATAAATTAATTAACCTTGACCTTGCCCTTGGTTCCTAGACTTTTAAATGCATAAAATATATAAAAATTAAAACCTACTATTTTTGGTCGAATTTTTGACCTAAGTTGTTAGGGTTCCTACCTGCCTGCATGAGCAAGCCCATTGTTTGCCCATGGCACGTGGGACTCCTAACCACTCAGACTATGGCTTTTTTGGATTCTTTTAAAGGTCTTTTCCTTATCCTTTGGGGGCTGAATGAAGCCTTTACCCTAGGGTTTTAACCTAGCTCATAGTCTTTTCTCCCATGGGTCCCCTTACCTAAAGGACTGAGACTATGAATGTTAAAACCAAGCTTTATTACTTATAACCTTTGGCCCTACTTATGGGGACCCTTGTTATGATTAATGCAGCTCTTTTGGGTCTTCATTCCTTCTCATAACAGTCTTCCTTCTTACCCGTTGGCTGGAGATATGAGTGCTAAATTAATTTCTCTTGGATCCTATATTTTCCACTTCTCATAAATTGCCAATTTATGATGGAAAATACTTTAGGAAAGTATGAAATTAATTCTCATGACATCTGGACTGCATTTTCTGCTTTTTACTTCCTGCAAACCTTGATGTTGATTTGCGGTTTTTCCTTCGTTGTGCTATTTTTGAGGTCAGGTTGGGTAGATTTGCGAGTCAAAATCTTTTTATGATTATTTTGGAGAACCTATTTTTGTACCCATAACTGCTTTTTATTTCTTGATTTTCCATGTTTTTGCTTTGAGGAGGTAGTGGAAGGTTTGGGTAAATATTTCGTAGTTATTGGACTTTTGGGACCCAAATTTTCTTCTCTACCTTCTTTTGAGCTAAGGGTGTTGAAGAGGTTTTTTTTAAAGGAAGACTTCCTGTTGGTTTCTTGGACATTTCCTTTGGTACCCAAACTTTTGGAAACTTTGGTTGAAGTGGCCGCCTCTGACATTGGCATGATTGGCATCTTTCTTGTGACCACTTTCCTTTGTGATTCATTTGTCTTTGGTAGTAAGGTGTCCTTTTCTTCGTCCTTTATACTATTTTCTTCCTCTAAATCTTCCACCATTTGGTACATGTATTTGGGAGCAAATTCAGCATATGATCTTCGAGCTCCACTGTTAAAGTAAACCCTGTTGTTCTCCCAGTCGCCGAGATATGCGATATGCTTTCTGTGCCTTTCCTAGGATAACTTCTGTAACCATCTTATGATTACTAAATAACATTTAGGCAATGAATACTAAAGATCAAAGTTAAATGTCTAATTAACCACCATGGCCTCCTACCCTTGGAAACTTAATGTTACATAGTCTACTTTTCCAAGGTAAACATAACCTTTGTGAGATTAAGTTATTAGCAAATAACCATAGCATGTTATCACAATAGAATGGGTAGGAATTTCTCAAACATGATAAGGTTCTTTTGTTATCTCCTTTAGGTTTTAAATATGTTCTAAAGGAAACAATTACTTATATATACACTTATATCAACAGTGATATGCAACATTTCACAATATAATTCTTTTGTGATTAAAGTACTTAATCAAATGCAAATTCTTGAACATGCATTTGCTAATTCTTACCCATAGCCTTTGGCACTTATATAAAATGAAAGGAATAAGGAGAGATTCTTTGGCATGAGAAGGGTGAGCTTAGAGGTGATTCTCAGCCCTCTCATGCCTGCACTTCTTGGTACCTGCATGATTAGTACTCATAATCATGATTAAATTGCAATAATTAAGAGCTTAATTACCTTAATTAGGGTTCTTGGACCTTGGATTAGGGTTTCTCCTTGAGGGTTGTGGCTTGGAAAGTCTCCCTACACCTTTCCTCAGCTCTGTTTGCTAAGAAATGAGCAGCCCCCAACTTCGAAGTGAGGCACTTTTCTCACTTTTAGCTTCCCTCATCTGCCATATTTAGCAGGTCATTGTGTGGCCTCTTCTGGAGTTGCCCCTTGTCTTGTTTCTTGTTTGGCCCATGTGAAAAGCTTATCCATCAGCCTTATATTATAATAATATAATATTTACATATATTTTAACTTGGGCATTTTTATGGGGCACTGTATGGGGTGCAGATAGTTATCTTATGGCTAGTAATGAGCTAGAAAATGCATTTCTGGCCTGTTTACTAGTCAGAGAATTACACAGTAAATTCCTATGGGTTCTTCTTGGAATTCTCCACATTATGGGACTTTGAAATCTTGGTTTTCATATTTTAACCTTGTGGAATAATTTTTAAATAAGTATTCCATCTATTGGTTCTTATGCTTCATAGTTATTTCTTTACCTAGAGTAGCTAATTCTAGGCTTAGAAATCCTTGGTAAGCAATATTTATGTCACTAAAATGTAATTTTGGTGACATCACCTCCCTCTAAAAATCATAGTTGTCCTCAACTATGCATGTGTCAGGGAATTTCATTTAGCCCTTCTGTGCTAATGGATCCTCTTTTTAGCACTGTTCCTTCCTTTACTAGTTGGCTAAACTATTAAATGTTTAGATGGCATCACCAAACTAAACTAACCTTGTGTCATCTTTCTTTATATTTTCTTCCTAATCGAGTGACAAAGCTGATAGGTGTTTAGATTATGAAATCATAACTAAACTAACTCTTTATTCATTTGTGTACACAATAGAAAATAAGAAAGCTTTCTATTAATCCAAACTGGACATGGCCTTGTATTCTTGTAAAAGGGGTAAGGAAGACTATAATTGAGGTTCTTGCATCCATCGGGCAGCTTCTTCAGGATCGTGTAAAAACTTTACTAAATACCTTCTTAAGATCTTGCCAGATCTTAATACCTTATCTTCATGTTTAAGGATACATTCTGGCTTCAAGATCCCTTCTTGTTCCTTGAATTCTAGAGGTTGTTCTTCAATTGATACCACAGGTGGTTGTCCTTTAAATGGCTTCAATAGGCTAACATGAAAAGCATTATGAATTTCCAAATGCTCAGGAATCTTTAGCGTGAATGAAGTGTCATTTATCTTAGAAAGTATTTGGAAAGGTCCATAATATCTTTTTGCTAACTTGCCATAATACTTTTGGTGACCTGTAGTTTCACCTTGCCAATTTTTACCTGTGGTATGTCTGAGGCCTGCTTTTGGGGATTTAAGAAGTACCCCATCATTTTCTTTAAGATCAAGTGACCTCCTATGTTTATTTGCAGCTTGCTTTTGCTTTTCCTGTGCTCTTTGGAGTGCTTCTTTTATCTTTTGAAAAGCATCTCTAACATCATGCACATATTCATCAGCTGCAATTATCAATGAGAGGAACTTTTGGATGCCCCTCAATTATTTCAAAGGGAGACTTCCCTGTAGAGGTATGAACAATGTTATTGTAAGCATACTCTACAAGGGGTAAGTATTTTTCCCATTGATTTCTTTGATCTACTTCACTTACATAACATTTAAGTAGATCCAATATGGTGAAATTTACTATTTCACTTTGCCCATCCATTTGAGGGTGATAGGCAGAAGAGAAATTCAGCTTGGTTCCAACATTCTCAAATAAACCTCTCCAAAATAGGCTAGTCATTCTTGGATACCTATTAGAAATAATAGTACTTGGGAATCCATGATACTTGAAAATTTGAGACATAAATAACTTAGCCATATGATGAGGTTTAATTGTCTTTTTGATAGGTATAAAATGTGCTTGTTTACTAAACCTATCAACAATAGTCCAAATACCAGTATTCCCTTGTTGGGACTTGGGTAAACCAAAGATGAAATCCATAGCTATACTTTCCCATGGAGTGTCTGGTATTGGAAGGGGTTGAAGTAAACCATAGGGTTTGGTTCTATCATACTTTATCTTTTGACAAGTCATGCATTCTGAAATATATTCTTGTATATCATGTGGCATCCTTGGCCAATAGAAATATATTTCCATGGCTTGTACCGTAGCTTGGGCTCCCGTATGAACAGAATATGGTGATTCATGGCTCTCCTATATTACTTTCTCTCTAAAGGATTAAGTAATGCATAAACGTGTGCCATGCATTAAAAATCCATCCTTAATAGAGTAAGGAGAGATCTTTTGGCCTTGCTCAATGGTCTTGTATATTGTAGCAAAGTTGTCATCATTCTTATATTCATCTATCATAAGGGTGAGATCCTTATGATATGCAATAGTAACAGCATTTACATAGGGTCTTCTTGATAAAGCATCAGCCACCGCATTTTGTTTTCCTAGGACATGAGCAATATGAAAATAGAATTGTGAAAGAAAATTTGCCCATCGAATTTTCTTTTCACTCATATTTGTTTGCATCATAAAATATCTTAAGCTTTGATGGTCTGTATGCAAAATGAAAGGATTCCCTAATAAGTAATGCTTCCAAGTACTTAGAGCATGAATTACTGCAAGTAATTCTTTTTCATATATCCCTAGTACTTGTTCTTGGGAATTCAATCGGCGGCTTTCATATGCAATTGGGTGGCCTTCTTGGAGAAGAACTGCTCCTAGGCTTTCCCCACATGCATCACATTGAACTTCAAATGGTTTAGTAAGGTCAGGTATGATTAAAAGAGGTTTTGTCATAAGCTTTTCTTGTAAGGCTTTAAAAGCTTTATCCTCTTTTAATGTCCATTGAAACTTTACCTTTTTCTTTGTTAATTCATGGAGAGGTCCTGCAAGGATAGAAAATCCTTGGATGAATCTATGATAGTAGGAACACAAACCAATAAAGCTCCTTAATTCATGCAGATTCCTAGGAATTGGCCATTCTTGAATAACTTTTAACTTCTCAGGATCCATTTGAATCCCGTTCTTGGAAATAATATGGCCAAGATACTTGATCTCTTGTAAGAAAAATTCACTTTTCTTACCATTGATGAAGAGTTTATGCTTCTTCAACTCTTCAAAGACTTTGTGGAGATGTTGTTTGTGATCTTCTAATGTCTTTGGATAAACTAGAATGTCATCAAAGAATACCCCCGTATACAAACGATGTTCATAAAAAATTTTGCCCATCATTCGATTGAATGTGGCATGGGCATTGGTAAGCCCAAACGGCATTACTAGGAACTCAAAGAGTCCAAACATGGTTCTAAATGCCGTTTTATGGATATCTTCAGGGACTATCCTGATTTGATGATAGCCACTTTTCAAGTCTATCCTACTAAAGTAGGAGGTTCCTTGTAGCTTGTCAAAGATATCCTCAATTCTTGGGACTGGAAATCTATTCTTTAGGTGCTCTTGTTTAGTGCATGATAGTCCACACACATACGGTATGAACCATCCTTCTTTTGCATTAATAGCACTGGTGAACAAAAAGCACTGGTGAACAAAAAGGAGAAGAACTTGGTCTCACCATTCCCTTCTCTAATCGTTCAGTAACTTGATTCATAATTTCCTCCTATTGTGCTCTTGAAACTCTATAGGGAGGCCGATTAGGGGGAGAAGTTCCTGGCACAAGATCAATCTTGTGGTCATCTTCACCCCTACTTGGAGGCATCTACATAGGTATAGTTTCACTAAAGCAATCAGCATACATTTGGAGGAAATCTCGTTGATCCTTTTGTGCATCATCTATTAAAGGTGTATCTTCTACTTGATGGGAGATATCTTTAACAAAAATAAGGTAAGCACAAACTATAGACTTTATTGACTTTTGAATTTGTACATGATTTACAACTGGTATTGTTTGTCCTTTTGTACTTGCCCTAATTTGTACATCTTTACCCCAATGAGAAAAGGTTATTACTCTATCAAGATACTTTAAAACAGCAGATTTCCTATGAAACCAAGGGGCACCTAATATTACATCTTGATGCACTAAAGGAGAAACATAAAATTCCTCTTGATCTGCATATCCTTGAACATGGATGCGTAGCTTGCATATTAAAGGAGTAATTGCAACTTCTTGTCCTTCAAAGGCTCCACTTGCATCCAAAGGAGGTCCCATATCCTCTGTCTTGATCCCCAACTTTTGAGCTAACTCTCGAGATATCATGTTTGCGAGGACCCTCGATCCATTAAAATAAAAGTATTTTGATCCCAAATCTTTCCCCAAACATGACATAACTTAGAAGCATGGGGAGATTCAAGGTTAGGAAAAATTGAGCTTACCTGAGGAGGGTCCTTTTTGGCATTCTTTTGTGGGCATAGTTTATAGCTATGGCCTATTTTGCCACATCGAAAGCATTTACCCTCCTTCTTGTACTTCTCTAGTTCCTCCGTAGAGAGCTTGTTTTGCCCCTTATAAGGTGTCGGGCCATTGTTACCTTTTCCCTTTGCATTTGGGAAGCTTGGTGAAGCATGAGTAGAGACATTGGGTTTGTTTTCCTTTGGTGATTGCCCTTGGTTCTTCCATGCAATCTTGGCAGCCACCCTTGTGTGATGGATCATTGCCGTGATGGTCTTTGGTCATTGAGCTTGTACATACTCTCTCATTTCATCGGGCAATCCGGCACAATATTGTTGTCATTGCTCGGCAAAGTCAATCTTCTTGTAGACCATGGCTTTAAGATTTGCATCCCAAAACCGTTCTACATATCTTTGAATGGTTTCATTCTTCATAAGCTTGAGACTTTGCCATGTTGTAAGACTTCATCTCAGGCTTCATCATATAAAAATTGCTTAAGTATAGCAATTCTACATTCCGCCCACATCTTTAGTGCATCTCCTTGTACCCTCAAACTTGCCCACCATTGGCGAGCAGATTTTTGAAGATGCATAGCCATACTATGGAGTTTGGAGGACTCCGTGAAATTCTCTCCACCAAAATCAGCATCAAATTGTTGTATAAAGGCAAGCACTTTGTCGATGGCCCCATAAGTGCCATCATATGTTACAAAAGAAATACTTTTGCTGCCTTCTTTAAACCTTTGGGCTTCATGGACTTCTTCTTGGTGGAGTGGCCTTTATTTTTCCTTGGTTTAGTGGTTGAATAAGATTCATTTAGAAGAGGATGGAGATGGTGGTGATGAGGCTTGCTTCCTCTCCTTATAGAACCTTCCATGGGGACTCCTTCCATCCTTGAAGTTGAAGTGGATTCGCTTGGAGTTCTCCATCTTCATGAAGTTCTCTCTTGAGATCTTCTTCTCTTTCTCCCTTGTGTTGGTGAAGGAGATCGTTTGATGGTTTTGCCCTACCCCTTTGATGTAGTAGGGACAAGATTTAACTCATCACTTTGTTGAGGAAGAATGGATGTCCCCCCCTTTGATACCTCTTCTTCTCTTAGTTGCTGATTGTCTTCATTAAAGAGAAAAGGCTCTCCCAGTCGGCGGGCTGTATGGTAGACCTCAAAGTTAAATCTCTTGTGGCTAAAAGATTTTGAACCACGGGAGATAACCTTGGGTTTTCTTGAGCTTCTTGCAATTTATTGAGTAGTGATTGCAAGTGATGCAATCCTGTTGAAGTGCCTTCATCATCCTTGAAGTTAAACTCTCCCCAATGGATGGGGGCGTTTTCCATAGGTTGGTCCATTTGCTACTCTTTGCTTGACTTGTAATAAGCTTGGTGACTATGTATATCTTTGGATCGTTTCTTGCTTAATTAGAACAAACAAGAAATTAATAAATAACATTTAGGCAATGAATACTAAGATCAAAGTTAAATGTCTAATTAACCATTGCCTCCTACCCTTGAAAACTTAATGTTACATAGTCTACTTTTCCAAGGTAAATATAATCTTTGTGAGATTAAGTTATTAGCAAATAACCATAGCATGTTATCACAATAGCATGGGTAGGAATTCCTCAAACATGAGAAGGTTCTTTTGTTATCTCCTTTAGGTTTCAAATATGTTCTAAAGGAAACAATTACTTATATATACACTTATATCAAAAGTGATATGCAACATTTCACAATATAATTATTTTGTGATTAAAGTACTTAATCAAATGCAAATTCTTCAACATGCAGTTGCTGATTCTTACCCATAGCCTCAAGGTTCGGAATTCATACTCCATTGCTAGAATTCCTTAAGGAAGGCTACATAACTTTAATTACACCAACTATTCAAATACCCACTATACATGCATTAACAAAATGAAAGGAGACCATACACACCATTGAGGGCTACATTGAAAGAGTTAGCCCCCCTCTAAAAGGATTGTATTACAATTACATTGATACAACACTTTATGAGGCATTGGAAACCATAATTACCTGCATGAAAAATTGGGCAGCATAACGGCTACATTTACCCAATTAATCACCCCAAAACATGGAATTACACACTAGGCAATATAAATGCCTTCTCTTGAGCCTTAATTGATGAAAGAATCATCAATGAACATGGGAGAGAAATACACATATTAATCCCTCTCTTAATCCCTTTCATCCTTTCATAATTTCGGCAGCATAACGACTCCACATGCCCAATTTATCACCCCAATAACATTGACTTACACATTAGGCATTGAGAGAGCCTGATTTTGTATCTTAATTGATAGCATGGAATCCCTCTCTTAATCCTAACCTTATCCATCAGCATTATATTATAATAATATAAGCTTTAAATATATTTTAACTTGGGAATTTTTATGGGGCACTGCATGGGGTGCAGATAGTTTTTTTATGGCTAGTAATGAGCTAGAAAATGCATTTTTGGCTCGTTTACTAGTCAACAAATTACACAGAAAATTCTTATGGGTTATTCTTGGAATTATCCACATTATGGGACTTTTAAATCTTGGTTTCCATCTTTTAACCTTGTGGAATAATTTTTAAATAAGTATTCCATCTATTGGTTCTTATGCTTCATAGTTATTTCTTTACCTAGAGTAGCTAATTCTAGGCTTAGAAATCCTTGGTAAGCAATATTTATGTCACTAAAATGTAATTTTGGTGACAACTTCTGCAACAACTGATGTACGTGGTGGCATGATATGAAACATGTGACTGCACTCAATGTCATTGATAGACATCAATATATATGCATAACCCATTATTTGGATGTTTTCTTGAGAATAATGTGTCCAAAATTAATTGAATTAATTGAACTCCATCAAGATGTTTGAAAGTTTCATAACCCATGGAGTTGTGATGAGCAACCAAATCTAACAACGCATACTGAGATCTTTTACTTCAGCCAAGATGGAACAAGAATGTATGGGTCAAGTCTACCTTCACTCTATGTATGTTCTTGAATTTCTATTTTGATTTCTTGTATTGACTTTTTCCTTAGGTCTACTCTGGGTTTCTTGGCTACATCACCATCATCCTTTTCCATTATAGCTCCATTACAGCTCGCTTGTACTTCCTCTTTGCATGGGACTCTTCTTGAGCATCTGCAATCATCCTTTCCTTAGCTTTGGACTTGTTCTTTGTTGCATGTAAGTGCTCAAGCATTTCTTGGGTTAGGGGTTCATGATATTTCTTTACTCGGCACCCACTAATCCAGTTCCATCAAGATTTTCTAGCTCGATTGCTCCACTCCTAGATATATCTTTAATCACAAAAGGTCCTACATCACGCTTTCATAGTTTGCTTGTATGTTGCTTCAAAGTATAGGCAAGAACAAGATCACCAATATTAAAATCTTGTTCTTGATGCGTGCATCGTGAAATTGTTTTTGCCTTGGTTTTTGCACGTAGATTCCTCCTATTGCTCTTAAACGAGTTTCACCTAATCTTTCCAGCTGCTCAAGTCTATCTGATAGAACATGTCCATTCCATTCAAGCTCTTTGGCTACTCGTAGAGTTGGAATCAAGAACTCAAGGGGTAAAAGTGCATCTAGGCCATAAACCATATTGAAAGGAGTTGTTCCAATGGCCAATGGCTGTTTTATAGGCAACTCTATATGCCCATAAAGTTGAGTGTTGCTTTTGATCCCAATCAGATCTTGATGAGCTAACTATTTTGGTAAGCATAGTACATAAGATCTTATTAGTACTCTCAGCTTGACCATTAGCTTGAGGATGATATGGTGCAAAAATTCTATGGATGACCATGAATTCTTCTAAAAGATATTTAATGACTTCATTTAGAAAGTGTGTACCTCGATCACTCACAATCTCTACTAGAAATCCCAATCTTGTGAACACATGTTCATACAAGAACTTGGTAGTGGTTCTAGCATGTGCCTTGGTATAGTGGCTTGCGCTTCAGCCCATTTAGTGAGATAATCAGTTGCCACTATAATATATTGAGCATGAGTCTTATGTTCGAGCAAACAAATTGGTCCAATAAAATCAATGCCCAATTTGGCAAAAGCTTTGGCTCCCATCATTGGTCTCAATGGCATGTTATGTCTTGTAATTGGAGGTTTTGATCTTTGGCATTCATCACAATGCTTAACATAAACCTTCACATCTCCAAACAAGGTTGGCCACCAAATCCCAGCCGTAATAATACTTTTGGCAGTGGTGTCTACTAAGAAATGGCCCCCTACAATACCCTTGTGTGCTTACTCCAAAATTGGAATGTATTCGTTTTTTGCCGCACACACCCGTAAGTGATTGTCAGGCCCTCTCGTGTACAATTGATTTTCTATTAAAGCATATGAGTTGGCCTATTTTTGAATGGTTTTTTGTTGTGCTCTTGGTATATCTTCTGGGAATCGATGATTCGATAGATATTCAATTATATGTTTTCCCCATTTTGGGCGTGATTGCAACCCTAAACAAGGTCGTGTGAGCAATGGGTTTCTTGGCCTGACATTTCATACAGTTAGAGACATAGGAATGTACATTCCTCATCATTTCTGGCCAATATATGCCCATCCTCTTTAGGCATTGTTCAAATTGAGGTTTTGCGAAGTGCCAGCCTCCTAAGCCTACATGGGCTTCTCTCAAATATGAGTCTTGCTCACATGGCTCTATGCACAAGCATAAAATGCTATCACTTCCAAGCTTGTACAACCTACTAGTAGTTAGTTGATAGGACGTAGCTTGCTCCACAATCTTAACATTGTCAAAGATTGATTTCTCAAGATTGATTCTTCCAAAAGTAAGAAGAGGAATGATTTTTCCAAACCATTTGGGAATCATCTGGATGTTGAATAAGTAGGCATTTGGTAGATCATCATTAACACCAATAAGGGCCTCACCATTTGTTATCCTTGACAAATGATCCACTCGTTGGTGAGTAGTTCCCTTTCTGACTACCATGGTAAAATCAAATTCTAGTAAGATGATGAACCATCTTACTATTCTACTAGTGTTGCATGGCTTATTCACTACCAAGTAAAAAAGTGCTTGGTGATCCACAAAGAATGTGAATTTGTTTACAAGAAGATAATGCCTAAACTTTTTCACTGCATATATCATCCCGAGGCCTTCATGCTTAGTTGTGGTAAAATTTTTCTCTACTGTATTCAACTAATGACTGGCATAGCAAACAGGAAAATCCATGTTGCCATCGCCAGGTTGAGCGAGTATGCATCCAATCACAAAGCTACTTGTATCAATATGCACATGGAAAATCTTATTCCAATCTGCTGCTTTTAGGAAAGCTTTGTCACACTCTTTGTTCCATTCAAAGGTGATGATTAATGAGTAAAGAGGTTTTGCTATTACTGCATACATGTAGATAAACCTTCGGTAATATCCACAATGTCCCATAAAGGATTGGACCTCTCTTACAATTCTTGGTTTTGGCAAATTCACTATCGCTGCAATTTTATCCATGTCAATGGAAATGCCATTTTTAGAGAAGATGTGACCCAAGATTTTGCCCTATCTTACCATGAAAACACATTTTTCTGGGTTAAGGCAAATTTTGTATAGTCTATGCTTCTCAAAGACAAGCCTTAGATGTGTTATCTGGTCAACCCATAAACCTGAATGCACACACAAGTCATCCATATATATTTCGAGAAATTTTTTATACTCTCAAAATGCATGACTCATAAGTCTTTGAAATGTAGCCGGTGCATTTGTTAGGCCAAATGGCATCACTCTATAGGCAAAGATGCCCCATTCGGTTGCAAAGGCTTTCTTGTGTTGGTCTTCCGGTTTTATCCCAACCTGGTTATACCTAGAGAATCCTTTTAAGAAGCTATAAACTTCCTTGCCTACCATGCATTCCAACAAATGCTCTATGATTGGAAGAGGATAGCTATCTCTTATAGTAGTTGCATTTACCTTTTTGAGATTGACACACAATCTAAGTTAACCAATTTTTCTTGGGGACTACCACAATTGGTGACACCCATTTTGTGTGCTCAATTTCATAGATAAACTCTCCTTCTTTAAGCTTGTCTATCTCCTCTTTGATCTTTTGCCCAAATGTATCATTATAAGTGTATGGACGCTAGCATGTAGGTTTAGCATCAGGCTTTATATGGACTGTATGCTGGCATATTTCTAGATCAACTCCTTTAAGATGTTTGTATGATTATGCAAACACATCCCTATACTCCTTGAGTAAAGCAATAAGCATGTTTTCTTCATCTGGTGCTAAATCAGATGCAACATAGGCATGCTTGGGAACCTCTCCAGGCTCTACAAGATCAATATTTTTAGCATTTTTTGGACCATCAAATGACTCGTTTAGAGTAGTTTATGCTCTAATGGGTTTTTGAAGCACCACTTTTTGTTCTTTCACAATGTACTTCTTATAGTGAGAAGGTACACTAACTCTGTCACGTCCTCACTAGTTTCAAACTCCATGCTCCATTCATTATTGAGCAATCCTTTTACATCACTATACTTAGCTTTCTGCTCAAGCCTTGTCATTTGTGATGTTTGACTCTTTTCATATTTAGCTTTTTCACTCATTTTGTCTCTTAAGGCCTGAATAGACCTTTTTTGTCGTTTCTTCTCATTTGGAGTGTTTTTCTTTGCTGAGTATCTCCCTGAGATCTTATCCTTGATGCAATCATTAGCATTGATGTACATTAAGAAGTGTTGTTTGTCCTCAAACTTTGGGGTTTCTTCTATGGAATATTCACGTTTAAGCTCATTTTGCTCATGTTTTTTGCTTGTACCTTTGTTTGCGTGAAGCTTTTTGATTTGTAAAATCAAAAAACTTTTCCTGCCCATCTCTAGTCAAACATCTCTAGTCAATAAGCATTTTTGCAACTTTTTTGTCTTTTCAGCTTTGTCGGTAGATTTCTCGCTCCTCTCATCATCACCATGTCTACTCTCAGAGGGTGGCGTGTTCCACAAATAATCTCCTCATCTATTTTAGTGCTCTCCTCCTTATCACATATATACTTCATCGAGAGCTCTTATCCATAGAACTGGGGTCTCTATGACTTGAACTTGATCAAGCAGCCTTGGAGTTTCTATGTGTTCAATTTCTTCTTCATCAAGATTGTCATTTGTCTCATGGAAAGCATTGATCATCATGATTGGCATGATGTCATAGCCATTTTCATCACAAAACTTTGTTGGGGTTTCCTCATTTGTGCATACATCCAAAGTGGCAAGAATTTGAATCCATTCCAAGGGTTCAAATTCATGTTTAGGAATGGTTCGGGGACATAAGCATCATCTATGAGATAGGCCAATTAATGATGCAATCCTCCTCCTATAGACTACCCTGATCATCAGCTCCATACATCCAAAGATATATTTTTGTTTCTACTTTAGTGGGCATTTTTGAGTCTATAGTCATTGTGGCTAACTCGAAATCTTCCACAGGTGTTTTGGCAACATCCCTATAGGAATGATTCTTCAAGTTGACATACATGATTGCACCATCTTGCCTCAAGTAGATATAGTCATATCCCTAATCTTGGATCAATTTGAGTTGTCTCATGAATGGACGTCCCAAGATGATATCATAAGTGGATCTTTTACCAAAATCTACTATGGCAAAGGTATGCTCATATTGATGTGACCACAATTTTCTCGAGCAACCCTAATGGCTCTTCCACATATCCGCATGCCAATTGCAATTTTAATCGTATTTTGCAAATGGCAAGTTTTCCCCATTTTTCCCATATTTGCTTAGTTGCAATGGCTATTCCTGCACCACTATCAAGTATGGCCATGGACTTTGACATTTTTATACTCAACTGGTAGTAGAGGATTTCCATCTTCTCCTTCACAATACTCACCGACTTTATTAATGGGAATTGGTTTAACATTTTTCTCTTCTCGTGCTTCCACTTCTTTTGTCAAAGAAGGGACATCACATTCTATTCCCATTTTTCTGAAGATTTTCCCAACTTCATGCCACAAATTTGGTTTAAACTTCAAGAGATCTGCCAGTTTGTACATTTGACTGGAGTCTCAATGAACGTTATTTACCTTTGTTACATGTGGCATTGCTCTCCACAATTCTTGATAATTGATGCATTCTCATAGTCACCCATATATGATGGTAAGGTTTTGAGTGTATGAGCTCTTGAGCTTTTAGATTGATCGAAACCCATATCAGCATATCTAGATGCTAATTCATCATCAACATTTTGTTCAATTGCATCAAATACAAGAGAAACAGTGCATTTTGGAGCATTTTTTCCCCCTTGTTTGCCTCATGAACCTCATCAAATAGTTCATTAGACCATCTTTCACTTAATTTTGGTACTATGGATGGGTATCTTGTTTTGGTGTCTTCAATGACAAACTGTGATTTCTCTTCAGGCATTTTATCATGTCTCATAGCTTGTACATTGGTTTTTGATGTACATTTGTTTTTTACTCTAGTTTTTTATGTACATTTGTCTTCTCTATCAAAGCTTGTACAGCTTTGATTAAGTGGGTGTACATCTCTAATCTTTGCTTTTCAAGGGTAGGATCAAGATATGCCCTCCATATTTCTTCTTGTGTTTGGCCTAGGTTTAGAACTTCCACATTCGTGTTTTCATCACTTTGGATTTGTTGGTTTGTGGACATAGTTTCTTGACCCACCTCATGTTATCCATTAGGTCCACAGTTTCTTGGATGCATTGGTCCAATGTGGTGCATCTCTTTTTGTACACATCCTTACTAAGGTGTTTATTTGTCAACCCATTCAAGAATATTGAAATTAACTACTCTTGGGTTGGTCGTTCAGCCTTCGGGCATCATCTTGTAATGTATTCTCGCAAGCAAGAGAATCCTAATTAATTCTTCTAGTCCTTGTTTGAATTGGTGAATCAAACTCAATGCATCATTCTTAATGCCTCGTTGTGAAAATTGAGCAATGAACTCAGCCATCAAAGCATCAACATCTCTAAATTCATGTTGATTCAAGGTTTGGAACCATGAGAGAGCTTGCCCTCAAGGGTTAGTCCAAATCCTTCAAATTGGACATAGAAATCCGTTATTTCCTTTGCTCTCAAGACTTGCTTGAATAGCATAATGCTCATGTGGGTCCTCTGTTTCATTGAAAGTTTTCTTGACCCATTCCTTAAGCTAATATGGTCTCATATGATTTGCATTAGCATAAAGAATCGGTGCATTAACCAACAAATGGCATTTTGATAGAACAAGCCCATTTGGGTATCATTCGTAGGAATTCGGATCACTCGAAATGAATCTACAATCCCCCGACATGTGCTTTGATATGGCATTTGCATCATTGGCATAGCCCTCTGTTCATAAACGTTTGGTTTCATGGCCTCTAAATGTACCTCATGCAAATTTCTAGCCATATTCACCTATCCTTTGATTTCAACAAGGTCAACTTGTTGTTGTGAACAAGCTCACTCACGAATTTGAGTTCATTTACCTTGTTTTTAGTTTTAAGCTCGCGTCTTTTGGTCAAGTAGCTTCAAGAATTCAACTACAATAGGTGATAGCTTGAAACAAGCATTTGGTCAAGGAGATTTCAATGCACTTTATAGCACAGCAATCTGCCTTTCGAGGTGCTTGTTGTAGCCCTCAAAATAGTGAATTTCTATTAGTTTATGTGTGAAAGTTACTAAGTGAAAAGAGAGGAAAATTCACCGCATGGCTTTTTCCACTAATCCCCCATAGAGATTTCTTCCCTTGCCATTAGCCTATATAATCAACTATGCCTTTAGCTTATATCAAAAGACCAAGATCAAGACCATCTCATGAGCATGGCATGGCAAGGTGAGGCGAGGCGTGGCGCTTGGGACCTTTTTTTTCGAGCAATTTTTTTTCAGCAAAAATATTTAGTCTCAAATAAAAGCAAAATTTTCTTGTTTAAAAATATTTTTTAATTTTGTTATTTGATTATATTATTATTATTATTATTTCTTTTATTTAGTTTAGACTTTTTTCCTAGCGGTCAGGGTTGGTTTCAGCGGGTCGGTCGGAGCTGGCAGCTGTTTCAAAATTCTGCAGCCACGCTATGTCTTGGGCGCTCTGGCGGTTGGTTCAAATGGCATGGCTGCCCCTTGATGGCCGCCCCTTGCTCTAGCAACTGGAGTCTTTATGCGGCTGAACTTGCTGATGATCGACGAACTTGCTAAAAAGTCAATGGCCATTGACCGTCGACTTTCACGGCCGTCCTCCTATGGCCATGGTCGTTTCAATCTCGCGGTCGTAGCTTGTACTCCACAATCACAGTTGCTAATCTAAAGGCCGTAGCATCCTCCATGGTCGTGCATCTCGCGCGCCGCCCAATTGTGGCGATCAATATTTTTTATTTTTTATTTTGCGGTCATGGTCGTAAGCTTCTTTATGATCACCATCGTGCCTAGCGCAGTTGGTTGCTCCCACGAGGCCCACCTAGCGATTGGCGACCACTACCTATTTGGCGGCCGATGAACACTTTGCTGTCAGAGCCCCTTGTGGCCGGCTTTTCCTTTCGTGGCGTTGTGGCTTGCGACCGATTTGCCTCCACGGCTGAGGGTCTCCCGTGGTGCCGAAATCTCACACGACTATCCTTTGGCAATCGGTGCTATATGCCCTAGTTATTGCATTTATTTGCACTTTTCCTCATGTTCAGAGGAATTGAGTGATATATTTACTCCAATTGATTTAACTATTTTCACTTGATGTTTTGGGTAGTTGCTCGTAGTCTCACTTGAGCTCTCACATAGGACTCCATTACAATGAGCGGATTTTCACTTATATAGGCCATTTCGAATGCTCAACCCAAAACTGACCAACATACAAAACTGGACATATCCTATACAACTTGGAAGTATTTTAGCCCCGCAATCAAATTATCCTCTTGGGACCTTCTTGGTGTCACATGGCATAGCACGAGATGTCTGCTACGGGGGACCCATTTTATAAAAATTCAAAAATATGGTCCGCACTTAAGGGGCATTCCTCCCACCATATTAGCACTATTTTGGGCTCTTTGTTTCTTCTTGAAACAATCTAGGGTGTTTTTTTCTCCTTTACCTTGTGTGACTCATCCCATTAAGGTCTTGCGTGTATATCTTGCATGAGTTGTCTAGATTGGAGAGTATGTATCTTGTCCATATCATTTGTTGAGGCAAGAAGCTTTTTGGTAAATTTCAGGTTTACAACTTAACCAAGCTAGGGGGGATTTGTTTCTACCAAGGTATTGCTCAAGTATTATCTATATAAAAATTACTTACAATCCATTTCCCTTTCCATTGACCATCGAGATCCACCAAGGTATTGTTCAAGTATTATCTATATAAAACTTACTTACAATCCATTTCCCTTTCCATTGACCATCGAGATCCTAAGTCTCCAAGTAGGCATATCCCTAGCCTTTATTCATTAGGGCCTTTTCTTTTTAGAGAATCCTACTCTTGTAGGGGTTGTAGCTTGGCGGCCCACCTCACCGAGATACTCCAGTATTGGAGCGGACTATAGACGCAAGATGTACTATGCGGGGCGATTTTCTAGACATAGTATTTTCATGCAGTGGCTATTTTTTAGTCCATGGTTCCTAGTAGTGTAAGGCCAAAAACTGACACACTGCATTTACCCTTCATTCAAGTTACACTTCTCTCACTGGGCATGTCCCTCAAAGTGTGGTCACTATTGGGTGGCAAAGCTTACACTTGTTCACTCATGAAGGTTTGTCGGGGCCTCTTTTTTTCCTTCCTTTTTGCTTATTCATAATTCGAAGGCTACCAAACCTCCTACAAAGGGAAGGAAGTTTATTGAACATCTCAACCATTGGCCAATCCTCAATTATTGTTCACCTTGCTTAGATCATAGTGGGTGAACAATAGCTATTTTGACTTATAAGATAACAAGCCAAACTTTGGCTAACAAAAATGCTTTCAAAAGCCAAGAGGATCAAGGGGATGGCCATAAAAATAAGCGCATCATGGCTGTTACAACTACTAGGCTAGTACAAATTAACTTGAGAGTTGCACATAATTTGTAACAACATTTGCTTAGTCATTTTCATCATTATTATACTAGCTAGATAGTAAGTGCTTGGTTGGAGTAAACAAAGAACATAACTAACTTAACATGGCATAAAGAAATAATAAGATAAGAGCGGAAAAGTAAAATGCAAGTGAACACACATAGAGGACCGGAATATCACATGGAGCCGGCCCCCCCCTCCAAAGGAAATTGCATTGTTCAAACTCTTACAAGTCATTTGAATAATACAATGCTTGGTTCCTTTAAATCCTACTTTGGTAGTATGGCAATAGCACTACCATACACCATGCAAGCATGCAAGATGTCCAAGTTGCCCCCTGTCCCAAGGCCTCAAGCACCTTTTAAGGTGGAGAGAGATGGCAGGAGCAAGGGAGATGAGTGGGCAAGAGAAATTACCTTCTACGAGACAACAGTATTGCCTAGATACAACTAGCTTAAGCTTGCATAATACATAATAGAGAAGAGCTTTGCTTTGAGCATGATGCCTTGCATAGGATTTGCCTAGATACAACTAGCTTAAGCTTGCATAATACATAATAGAGAAGAGCTTTGCTTTGAGCATGATGCCTTGCATAGGATTTGCATTCCTTGTGCAAGAGTAGTCTTGTTCATACACATGAACACTAGAGTGTGAAGTGAAGAGGAGTGGTCTTTTTATAGCCTGAGCTCTGGGATAGTGGGCTAGCCTTTAATTCTGGTGGGCTAGTCTTTTAAATTGGTGGGCTAGTCTTTTCTCATTGGCCTAAGAAAGTGGCTAGCCAATAGATAAATCTTAGTAGACTTACAATGGTGGGCTTGACCATGTGATTCTACCTCCTTATCCTTTATTAAATGGTGTGCTACCCTTCCTTTATTGGTCCAGAAAAGTGGCTGACCAATAAATAATTATGCAATGGTGGGCTGCTAAATGCCACATGTGTAATGCATATAATATTAATGCAAGAAATTTCCTGCAAATACCACATATGCAAACACATTTTTCAACATGCAAGCTTGATGTCATGGGGTATGCACATGTGCATACCCATTTACACATACCTTTGCACATACCCTTTACCTTATAATTTAATATTTATGTATGTGCACCGGGTTAACCCTAGGCACCTGTTTAGCCCATTTTCAAGGTCAAAATAAATAAATTAATTAACCTTGACCCCGCCATTGGTTCCCAGACTTTTAAATGCATAAAATATATGAAAATTAAAACCTACTATTTTTGGTCGAATTTTTGACCTAAGTACCAAGGTTAAAACCTAAAGGTAAAGGCTTCATTCAGCCTCCAAAAGGACATGGAAAAGACCTTTAAAAGAATCCAAAAAGGCCATAATCTGAGTGGTTACGAGTCCCACGTGCAAACATTAGGCTTGCTTATACGGGCAGGTAGGAACCCTAACAACTTAGGTCAAAAATTCGACCAAAAATTTTTATATATTTTGTGCATATAAAAGTTTGGGAACCAATGGCAGGGTCAAGGTTAATTAATTTATTTATTTTGACCTTGAAAAGGGGCTAAACAGGTGCCTAGGGTTAACTGGGTGCACATACATTAATATTAATTTATAAGGTAAAAGGTATGTGCAAAGGTATGTGTAAATGGGTATGCATGTGTGCATACCACATGACATCATGCCTGCATGCTGAAAAACGTGTTTGCATATGTGGCACTTGCAAGAAATTTCATACATAAATAATATATGCATTTTACATGTGGCATCTAGTAGCCCACCAGTGCACTTTTAATCTATTGGCCAGCCACTTTCTTTGGCCAATAAGAAAAGGGTAGCCTACCATTTTAAAAGACTAGCCCACCATTTTAAAAGGCTAGCCCACCATCCCAAAGCCATTTATTAGCTAGCCACCTTTGTGCACCAATAAACTTTGGATAGCACACCATTAAAAGAGGGGAAAATGTCATGCTGCATGCTGATTGGCTGAGCTGCCTTTTTGGACCAATCAGAAGGCTTGAAATTCACCAGTTTTTGCATGTGTGTGTTGTGACTGGAGCTCAAGCTATAAAAGGACCACTCCTCTTCATTTCACAAGCTAGTGTTCATGTGTATGGACAAGCCTACTCTTGCACAAGGAATGCAAATCCTATGCAAGGCATTATGCTCAATGCAAAGGTCTTCTCTACTATGTATTATGCAAGCTAAGATTAATTGTATCTAGGCAATACTCTTGTCTTGTAGAAGGTACTTTCTCTTGCCCACTCATCTTCCTCACTCCCTGCCAGCTCTCTCCACCTTAAAAGGTGCTTGAGGCCTTGGGGCAAAGGGCAACTTGGACATCTTATATGCTTGCATGGTGTATGGTAGTGCTATTGCCATATCACCAAAGTAGGATTTAAAGGAACCAAGTATTGTATTATTCAAAAGACTTGTAAGAGTTGAATAATGCAATTTCCTTTGGAGGGGGGGATCGGCTCCATGTGGTATTCCGGTCCTCTATGCTTGTTCACTTGCATTTTACTTTTTCGTCTCTTGTCATGTTATTTTCTTATGCCATGTTAAGTTAGTTATGTTCTTTATTTACTCCAATTAAGCACTTACTATCTAGCTACTATAATAGGGAATAAAATGGCTAAGCAAATGTTGTTACAAATTATGTGCAATTCTTAAGTTAATTTGTACTAGCTTAGCGTTTTGTAACATTGGTATCAGAGCTTAAGGTTTCTCTTTCCTTTCTCAAGGAGAGGGGGTACTAAGTATCCATATTTAGGGAAAGAGGTCTAGTCATCTAGGATAGTTCAAAGTGTGAGACTTATTAACTGCGTGTTACAAGCCCATCTATGGTGGGTATGGTGCACATCGCCGGGAGCTATAGACTTAATAATGGAGCCCAAAAGGATTGCCTATGGCTTAACCATTATTGAGCTAGTAGAAAGCCTGGTAGGAGCGAGGTAGGAGCTATCCCTTGGACACCGGCACTGTTAAGCTCACCTACTATGTTTTGTGACTAGCCAAGCTCTACTTCTAGGTGTAGATACCCTTTTAAGCTAGATATAAAGAAGTGTATTTGGAGTTTTTCTTTTAAAAGAAAGAACTTAACTAGCATGGCTGAAAATAAGCAAGAGAGTAGGATTAGTATAAACATGCAAGATGAAAACATAAGAGATGAAACTAGGATTGTTAATCTCTTAGTGGCAAAGCTACAAGTAACAAAAAGTATGCCTAATTTGCAGGGAGTAACTATCATAAACTTTTAGCTAATGATCTTCTCCCTATAGCCTAATTTGCAAGGAAGAGCTCCCAAGACATGGGAAGCTATGAGAATTGCTTTGGTAAAGCAATTTCTTCCAAGGGATGACCAACCCAATATCCTACAAGGATATACAAGTTTAAGGGTGTCATCCCAAAACTCTTACAAAGACTCCATTTTAATGGAGGTTAAGAGTAAGCATGAGCCAAAAGAGAAGTTAAATACTTTCAAGGTTCAAGTTCATCTTGAATCTAAAGAAGAGGGAAGTGTTTCTAAGGCTCAAGATCCTCTCAAATTCAAAGAGAAGGATTATCAAGAGGATATGAATGTCCTCAAGATGGAAGGTAAGCCTAAGCTTAAAGCTAAAGGAAAATGCTACCTAGGGAAAGCTAGACTTTCTCAAGAGGAGATGGAGCGTTACCGCCAAGAGGATAGGTGCTATAAGTGCCAAGAACAAGGACATGTCTCAAGAACATGTCCTAAGAGGAGTGAAGGAAATGAAACTCCTAAAGCTCCAAGTGTGGAATAGGAGGATCATTACAAAGGATCACCTCTTCTATATGTAAGAGGTAGGATAAAAGATCAAGAAGTATTAATCCTTTTTTATCCTGGATCCACTCTCAACCTCATCTCCACCAAGCTAGCCATCAAGCTAGAATGTTCTAAAGATGAGAAAGGGGAAGGTAATAAGGCTAAGGAAGCTTTCAAAGGAAAGGAAGATATCAATGCTCCTTTCAAAAGAAAGCTTAAACTTCATATACAAGCCTACAAACATGAAGAATAATTATTTATCTCTCCACTCAAAGTTGAAGATGTTATCATAGGACTACCATGGTTTGATCGCATGGCCGTTACTATGAAGTTTCCTCAAAGGGAAGTATATTTCATCCATAAAGGTAAAGAGATCATACTTGATCTTAATAGTGCTCTTAGCACTTTAAACTTTGTATAGACTCAAAGTAATTAAAAACCAAGTTTTTCTAGTCATGAAATTAGTCTAAAAAAATAAAAAGAAATATGTGACATTAAGTGGAAGGAATTCCTATATGAATGTCTACATATGTTTTTTGCAAGATCTCCTATGGAGTTATCTCCTAAAACAGGATAAGAAGATCATGCAATGGACTAACTCATTGCCTAAGTAAATTACCTATTGAGTTCTTTATACTCAATAAAAAGGAGAGGAAAATGAAGGAGATGGCAAGAATTTATTATTCTCCATCTTACTTACCCACTAGGTTGGTACAAAGGAAAGAAGGTACCTATAGATGTGGGAAGATTATAATGCTAACCCTTAAAAGTATATTTTCCTTTTATCAAGATGGGAAATCTATTACCTTCATGGTATAGACCTTAAAAAGGGTTAAAGAAATATTCATAGGAAAGTTTTTCATATAATAGCTTGACTCTCATGAACATTGATCCTACATCATGGATGAGTCAAAAAGATTGATGGAGAAGCTGATTTCAACATATCCATCATCAACTCAAGGATCCAGGAGGAGTACATGCTATATCTCAAGGTAATTACTCCAAAGCTTTGAAGCTTTTCATTCCTAAAAGGAATAGGAAAATTTGTCTATAATTAGATTCATTACAACCTAGATTGAATCTTTCAAAGATATTATAGAGCCAATAAATGTAATGCCATGGAGTTCTTATACTCTAAGAAAGGAATTACATAAAGAAAAAGAGAGAAATATAGAGATTAAAAGACCAAGAAAAGATTCTAAACATTAGAGAAAAAAGAGCTCTTAGCTATTCTATATGTTTTAGATTCTTGGAAAAGTTATCTCCTAGATACTCTCATTTATTTTGTGCATATTCTATGACACAAATTAAATAGAGTAATGAAAAGGAAATGTGGGCCAAATGGGATATAACCCACACCTTAGAGAAAATCAAACTATAGCTACTCACAAGATTCTATCTCCTAAGATAGATGAGCATGCTAAAGAAATATCATTGAAAATATAGAACTCCTTAACAAAGGAGGAAAAGCTATATTACTAATGATATCACCTAGATGCACTTTCACGAAGGAAAATGTTGTATCAATAGCAACTCACAAAAGTTCTATCTTTTATGATAGATAAAGTATGCTATTGATTCATACATCAAAAATCATTAAGCTTTTGAAAGAAAAAGAAGCCAAATAATATACTAGATGGCTATATTCTCTCTAGTAATGGATTATGCGTACCGTGAAAGAGTTATGCATAAACAATTTCCCCATAGGAGGGATACAAGGGAATACAAGTTACTCTTAAGAGAGTAAAGAAATATTTCTACAAGCCTACAATGAGGGTGGACATATTAAAGTATGTCTTCAATAGCATTGTATGCTAAAAAGATAAAATAACAAAAGAAAGAAAGTATGCTTGGAATATTTTAGCTACTTTCTAGTCCAAATCAAGCCATGAGAAAGTAAATCCATAGATTTCATCTTTGGATTACAAAGTCTATCCATGGAAAAAGGATTGTATATGACCAGTTTGCTAACTCGCTTTTGGTTAAAAAGTCTAAGAATGTTATAAGAGACTAAAGGATCACAAAAGTATCTTTGAAAAAGATACTATGATCAAAAGCTCTTCAGCAAAAGCATATCGTTGATCTAATAAGCTCAAAGATCGAAGGGGTTCAAGGGGAGAAGTTTTACTTGAAGTATGTGCATAATCATTCTACAATAGTAAAACATCCTTCAAAATATTAGAAGGAAGGTCTCCAAGCTCCCATTAATAACCAAATACTTGAACATGAATTTGCTATGGAAAAGAATAAACCTTTAGGAATCTTTTAAAACAAGAAAAAGAAGAAGATAGGTTAAAGCCATAGCAAATCAAAAGATCAATTGCTGAAAGTCACTAAAAGAATCCTAACCTTCAAAGAAAAGGATTGGGAGTTGCTAAAAGTTTCCCAAGTATGAAATTTGGGAAAAGCAAAAAGAAAGCCCAAGGGACCAATAGTATTATCTTGCTTTGATAGCAATGGTCTATGAATCAATGTAAAGGTTTATAAAGATAGGTTGAATAATTCAACCAAAAACATAAGCATTGAAAGAAACCAGTAAAAGTGAAGGTTAGATGAAAAGATCTTACAAAGAAACCAAAGACAAAAGTTTCATAGTTATTGCCACAAAAGCATCAAGGCAAAGGTGGAAAATACTATGAAAAAGAAAAAGATAAGATTATCTAATGATAACTTATCTAAAAAGGTTCTCTAAAAGAATAAATGGAGAAAAGAGTAATCCAACCTTGTAGATGCTTACAATGACCTATGTCCAAAGGTAAGAACAGGTTTGTATGGTGTTTTTTAAGAATAAATTTTGTCTTTAATGACTTTAAGATTTCTTTTTATAGAGTAATGATTAGATGCATGCATAAGAAGACATGCTTGTGGCAGCTATGTCTCCCAAGCACCAAGTAGACTTTGCCACGCTACTTGGAAGGGTCTATGGACTAAAGAATAACGTGCTTGCGGCAGCAAAGTCTCCCAAGCACCAAATGGGATTAGTCACCCATTTTGGAAGATGTCAAAGAGTAAAAAGGGATCCTCTACCCAAAATTTAAAAGGACTAAGTATGACTTACTTTTCACAAGCCATAGTCGAGGACGACTATGATCTTAAAGGGAGAGGTAATGTCATAACAATTAATTTCCTATTATTCCAAAGGTATTTTCTATCATAAATTGGCCATTTATGATAAGTAGAAAATAAGGGAATCAAGGAGAAATTAATTTAGCACTCATAGCTCTAGCCCAAAGGTATAAGGGCAAAAGTGGAGATGGCTATGAGAAGGAATGAAGACCCAGGAAAAGTTTTCTTACTCAAAAGGGGTAAAAACTATGAGACTAAAGAAAGCTCTTACACTCATAGTAAAGGTTTCAAATGAGGAGAAACCAAAAGCAATAAGGTTGTGTGTAAAGGTAGGTTTTAACATTCATAGTCCCGGTCCTGAATGTAAGGGGATCCAAGGGGGAAAAGACTATGTACCAAGCTTAAAACCTAAAGCTAAAGGCTTCATTCAGCCTCCAAAAGGACATGGAAAATACCTTTAATAGAATCCAAAAAGGCCATAATCTGAGTGGTTAGGAGTCCCACGTGCCATGGGCAAACATTGGGCTTGCTCATACGAGCAGGTAGGAACCCTAACAACTTAGGTCAAAACATTCGGCCAAAAATAGCAAGTTTTAATTTTTATATATTTTGTGCATATAAAAGTCTAGGAACCAATGGCGGGGTCAAGGTTAATTAATTTATTTATTTTGACCTTGAAAAGGGGCTAAACAAGTGCCTAGGGTTAACTGGGTGCACATACATTAATATTAATTTATAAGGTAAAAGGTATGTGTAAATGGGTATGCATGTGTGCATACCACATGACATCATGCCTGCATGCTGAAAAATGTGTTTGCATATGTGGCACTTGCAAGAAATTTAATGCATAAATAATATATGTATTTTACATGTGGCATCTAGTAGCCCACCATTGCACTTTTAATCTATTGGCGAGCCACTTTCTTTGGCCAATAAGAAAAGGGTAGCCTACCATTTTAAAAGACTAGCCCACCATTTTAAAAGGCTAGCCCACCATCCCAAAGCCATTTATTGGCTAGCCACCTTTGTGCACCAATAAACTTTGTATAGCACATTAAAAGGGGAAAATGTCATGCTGCATGCTGATTGGCTGAGCCACCTTTTTGGACCAATCAGAAGGCTTGAAATTCACCAGTTTTTGCATGTGTGTGTTGTGACTGGAGCTCAAGCTATAAAAGGACCACTCCTCTTCATTTCACAAGCTAGTGTTCATGTGTATTTACAAGCCTACTCTTGCACAAGGAATGCAAATCCTATGCAAGGCATTATGCTCAATGCAAAGCTCTTTTCTACTATGTATTATGAAGCTAAGATTAGTTGTATCTAGGCAATACTCTTGTCTTGTAGAAGGTACTTTCTCTTGCCCACTCATCTTCCTCGCTCCCTACCAGCTCTCTCCACCTTAAAAGGTGCTTGAGGCCTTGGGACAGAGGGCAACTTGGACATCTTATATGCTTGCATGGTGTATGGTAGTGCTATTGCCATATTACCAAAGTAGGATTTAAAGGAACCAAGTATTGTATTATTCAAAAGACTTGTAAGAGTTGAATAATGCAATTTCCTTTGGAGGCGGGGACTAGCTCCATGTGGTATTTCGGTCCTCTATGCTTGTTCACTTGCATTTTACTTTTTCGTCTCTGGTCATGTTATTTTCTTATGCCATGTTAAGTTAGTTATGTTCTTTGTTTACTCCAATTAAGCACTTACTATCTAGCTACTATAATGGGGAATAAAATGGCTAAGCAAATGTTGTTACAAATTATGTGCAATTCTTAAGTTAATTTGTACTAGCTTAGTGTTTCGTAACAGTAAACAAAAAGAGTGACAGGGAATAAAGAGGAAAGAGACACTTCTTGACCAGAAAGCAAAGTTACCACTAATGGTATAATTGGGATAAATAGGCTCTTTCAAGCTTTCTCCCCTCAAAAAAATGCACGTGTAAGTTTCCTCGCATACGGCTCAAGCGGCGAAGAAGAGTGATGGTTAGCTAGCCTCAGCAAGTCACCAATGGACCCACATAGTGTTTTGTCATTATTTTGTAAGTTGTGTATTTGTCTATCTTTAATTTGCTTTCTCCTAGAATACCTTTCTCTCCCTTTCTTTTGGGGCATGAAATAATTTTTTTTCTCCTTCCCAATGCTTCCCTCATCAATTAACTCACATTCACTTAGTACCGCTAATAATCTTGATTGCTTCCACTCCCGTGTGGTCAATATAAGTAGCCCGGTAACAACATTTTTTGATCTAGGATATTTGAGTCAACACAATAAATTATTGCCTATCTTACCTTCAAAACGTTTTGTATCTTTTGTCCATCTAATCTCACTTCCAAAATCCCATTGGGTTTACCTTGTCGACATGTTGACTTTATAACAAGGAAAAGCGATCATGTGCTATACTTCGATAACAATCAGGGCACGCAACCAAACATCGTGTCTCAAATCACATCCCTACAGGGGCCTACTCAATTATAGCTCATAAGTGCTAGGCTGTTTCTACAAAGCGTCGTCGTGTAGTTCACTATGGTTGGTAAAAAAGAGTAGTCTTGCTTCCCTTAGTAGGTTCTATGCTGCCACTTCTTGCATTGTTTTCCACGCTTCATACCCTCCCCAAAGGAACGCATGGTGGGGTGGGAGCCTACCAGGCTTGGATAATAATATAGTCCTTAGCCCCTTTATCTTATATGAAGGCTATACACATTGTCTCATATCCTTCAAGTTGTACTTTGGAATAAGCATGCTCTAAAATTGCATCTTTAGATTAAAATCTTGTCAAGAAAGGGAATCCAATTAAGAATATATTGCCTATAAGAATCATGGCATAAGTGGACGGTAACAAAGAAGCAAGCCTTCTCATTCTACGCATATCTTATTCACCCAATTTGGCATAAATTATCGGGTAATACTTTAAAAAATGTAATTCATTAAATAAAATATGATAACTAAATAATTAAGAATGTCATGAGTAGGGATCATATGGCCTAATTAACCACAAATTAGATAGGTTACAACCCTCTTTAAGTCATTCTCCCCTTTATTCGAGTATTTACCCAATGCTTTGATTGTTATTTGCCCTACGGGCAAGTAATTTCACTAGGCCCTCTATGTGGCTTGGTTTTTTGCCGATTAAAGAGGTGGGTACTATGGGCCCTTTGCCCTACATAATTAATCGACAGCATGCAAATGCATGGTTTGCCAGTTTCATTGAATACTCTATTGATGTCGAGGCATAAGTGTGCTTGTTAATGGTGTGTGTGTGTGTTGTCTTTATCAAACTTAGGCCTTTCCTTGTCCAGGCATTTGCACCTTCTTACTATGCATATGCGAGGGATGTGCCTTATCCATAGCCTGTATTATGTGGGGGGATTTTGGGATCCCTTCTCCATCGATCTATAATTCGTAATATGTAGGCCTCACATTGTGTCTTGGAGACATGGTTGGCAGGAGCCACCAAGGGATAATCATTTACGTTAGTAAATGGGTAGGTGGAGTCCAATAGGCCCCTTTCTCGACATGCTATAAGGCTCTATGAAATAAAATTATCCCATAGAGTGAGTCAATCTTGGAGCAACAACATCATCCAAACAATCCATCTATTCGACAATTCATCCACTGACTTCACGATCGCCAAGGAAGCACTGGGAAGCATCGAAAATCTCTACTAAAATCCATGGAGCAATCTTTACATGTAGTAACAAGCAGTGGCTCCCAATCTACTGACTTCCTAAAAAACAATTGGGGAGAAAGTGAAAGAAAATGAAACACACTTAGTAGTTACTATAAAGGTTCCTAACAGTTCCTTTTGACCCTATGAAACAACCAAAATCACCTACTACAAAGATACCAAACGAGGGCAGTGATACTATTGGTAAATACGTATTCAATGAATCCTTTCTTTCTTGTTTTTGGTATTCATGTCAGTTTGAAAAATCCTATCAAATTTTACTTTACAAACAGGAGAAGAATAGTCATTCCAGGATTTGCAATCCAATACATTGCCATGTTACTTAGCTAGCAAAACAAAGTGATGCTATTAGCAAGTAATCGCCAACAACAAGTAAAGTAGTGCCATAGGCTCACACGAGAAGTATAGAGGCCATGGGGGCAAGGACTAAGCCGATAGGTCATTGAAAGAATAGAATAGTAATTGACCATAGACTCTAGTAAGCCATATGATGTGCTTTGATATATAAAATGAACTTGTTTACTAAATCAATTAACTATCATTCATATACCCCCATTCCTATGGATATTTTTTGGTAATCCAAATATGAAATCCATGGCTCTACCTTCCCATGGTTAATTGGGTATAGGAAGTGGCTAGAGTAATCTAGCCACTTCCCTCTATCATACTTTGTCTTTTGGCTTATAATGCATTTGAAGACATAACCATGTATGTCTACCTTCATTCTAGACATAACCATGTATGTCTACCTTCATTATAGACTAATAAAAGTGCATCTTTACTCTCTAAAGAGTAGCTTGGATCCCTCTATGTCCCACATATTGGAGAGCATGGGATTCATACATAATGTTTTCATGTAGGTTATGTGCAACACATAACCTATTGCCATAGAGAAGATAGCCATCTGGTATACTATTGGCTCCTCTTTATTCCCTAGAGCAAAGGCATGACACCTTATGTTTGAAATGTGGATCAATAGCATTCTCATCTATCCTCAAAGATAGATTGTTGTGAGCCCGGGGGATTCACTCTTCATGAAAGGGGGACGTCACCTACGTGCATGAACTTCAAGAAAACCCCCTATTTAAGATCCATGTAGGATGATAAAACACCCCTATTTAAGCTTATAAGATACCACCAAAATTCTATTACGTCCCCCCTTTCCTTAAATCTACATTCTTTCTCAAGAATTTAGATCACACAATAAGCAAATTTAGATTACTTTCCCTATGACGATTTAAAACCATACACAAAACCAAACTTGTTTGGACTAGTCACCCAAGGTAGCCTATACTATGTCCCCCCCTCTTAAATATGGCATGGCCCCCCTAATTTAAATTCAATATTGGGAAAAAATAAAAGGCCCCCCACCCCTAATGTATAAGCTTATGCCTCATTTAAAAAAACCCCCCTATTGTACACTCACGTGATATCATAAGTTTCCTCTTGTGAATCCCCTGGGGTTGTGAGTCACTATTGATATAGTTTTCACTTGTGGCTTACGTGAAAGTGTATTGGTTACTTGATTATGCTTATTACTAGTAATATGGGCTAAGTTAAAATTTAATTGAGATAAATAATTAGCCCATCTTATACCTTTTATGGCTTTCCCTTATTTGCTAAGGAACATAACATCCTTAGGGTCTATATCTTTAGCATACTCATCTATCACAAGAGATAGATCTTTGTGAGTTGCTGTAGATATTTCTTTTATCTTTTGGCCTTCTTGATAAGTATTTGAAAAGTATTTGGCCATTTATTTTTCTTACCAATAATGTGGGTTAGATAAAAATTTAGCCCACTTTCCCTATTCATTACCTAATTTAGTTTGTGTCATGGAGTACGTGCAAAATAATTAAAGTACCTAGGAGATAACATTTTCAAATATCTAAAGCATGTGGAATACCTAAAAGCTCTTTTTCTTAGACGCGTAGAATCCTTTCTTGGTCTTTTAATCTCCTATTTTCCCTAAGGAATGTCCTTTCTAGAGTATAATAGCTCCATAGCATTACCCTAATGCATCTATCAGATCTCAAATGGCTTTAAAAGATCCAGCATGGGTTAAGATATAAACTTTTCTAAGGGGTGATAGTCCTTTTTCGTTTTAACCATCAGGTTCTTTTTAGCTTTAATTATAAGGTTCTTTTTGGTTGGTTCATATTCAATGGACCAACTAGAGCTAAACGTTTTCTCATAAAAGAGTCTTGGATAGGCAAATTTTCATATTAAGCTTTCTAATTCTCATAGATTCATAACTATTATCTCTAGCTTGTTAGGCATCATTGAGATCCTATATTTTACATTTATGATATTATCATTTAAATTCTTGGTTGCGTAATGATTGCATGAAAGTGAATATGTTCATTTTACTCATTTATTTCATAATGTAGAAATTAAGTGTTGGGTTGGAGTCTATAAAGAACTTTTATTTAGCTAACGTGGCAATTTAGAATAACCACAAGAGAGAAAAAAAATTACAATGAAAATGACACAAACAATGAGGAAATCCCTAAAAAAATAACAATGCAAATGACACAAACAATGAGGAATAGCTATCATTCAATTCCTAAATGTGTGTGGGAGAGAGTCACACACATGCCATGCATCTCAAATCCCTTTTGAACTATGAATTGTCCTTGAATCAAGAGACCCCTACCTACTCACATGAGCAAGGCTACCCATGGCACACATAGGAACCCTAGCCACTTAGTCCTTGGCAAAAGTGGATTCTTTTAAAGGTAATTTGCATGTCTCTTTAGAGGCTGAATGAAACCTTTGCCCTAAGTTTTAACCTTAGCTCATAGCCTTTTCTCTCTTGGGCCCTTGTATCCTCTTATTGGGTAGCCAGCTTTTGGGGGCCAATAGGATTCAATCAACACATTTCTTCCTAGAAGGTAAGAGAAGGGACACATGGCTACACACTTAGAAGGATACAACAAAGTAAATATGATTGGTTGTGTCACTTTTTAGACCATTGTACATGCAAATTTTTTAAATTTTGCATACACACAATATGTGTACGGTGTTTGCTCTTTCTTTATATAATTATTAAACTCATACAAAGAGTCTTTTAAACTCATACAATTCATGTTATTAAACTCATACAAAGAGTCTTTTAACAATACAATTCATGTTATCATTTTATCCATCTTGGTAATCTGATGATAGCAACATAACTCACCATACATACATGCAAATATGCTGGCTTATTGCCCTTTGTCCCAAGACCACAAGCACATGAGCAAGGCCAATTCTTGCCCATGGCATATAGGAACCCTAGCCACTTGGTCCTTGGCCATGGTCCTTGGCCAGAGTGGATTCTTTTAAAGGTCCTTTGCATTTCTGTTTAGAGACTAAATGAAGTCTTTCACCCTAAGGTTTTAAACTTAGCTCATAGCCCTTTCTCCCTTGGGCCCCCTTGCCTTTAGGATCAAGACTTTGAATGCTAAAACCTACCTTTATGCTCATAGCCTTTTTCCTTTTGGTCCCCACCAATACTTTGGGCCCCTTACTATGAATGCTAAAGCTTCCTCCTATCTTATAGATTCACCTCTTTGTCTCCATACTTTGGACCATCTCTGTGAGTTAGGAAGCTTTCCTTGTTGTGTCTTTATTTCTTCTCATAGCCATCACCACACCTTTGTCCCCATACCTTTGGGTTGGAGCTATGAGTGCTAAATTAATTTCTCCTTGCTCCCCTTATTTTTTACTTTTCATAAATGACCAATTAACAATGGAAATTACTTTTGGAAAATAGGAAATTGATTTCTATGACATTTGTATATTTTAAAGTACCTTTTGAGGCCAATTTATCTTATAATATCATGTAGGGATGGAGGATGATTATATTTGATTTTTGTGTGTGTTTAGGTTATTTATGTGATAGGATTTTTTGAGGTCTTTTTATGCAACATTAACTTACTACATGAATCATGACTACGGTTTAGCCATGAATTTAGATCATCATGAATTGATAATGTGATTACGTATTGTAATGTACAACTATGCATGATGAGACTATCAACCCCAAGAGCTAGGGCTCTAGTTGCACAACATGAATAGCTATCATTTAATTCCTAAATGTGTGGGGGAGAGAGTTACACACATGCCATACATCTCAAATCCCTTTTGAATTATGAATTGTCCTCATTGAATCAAGAGACCCCTACCTTCCCACATGAGCAAGGCTACCGATGGCACATAGGAACCCTAGCCACTTAGTCCTTGGAAAAAGTGTATTCTTAAAGGTAATTTGCATGTCTCTTTAGAGGCTAAATGAAGCCTTTGCCCTAGGGTTTTAACCCTAGCTCATAGCCTTTTCTCTCTTGGGCCCTTGTTTCCTCTTATTGGCTAGCCAGCTTTTGGGCCAATAGGATTCAATCAACACATTTCTTCCTAGAAGGTAAGAGAAGGGAAACATGGCTACACACTTAGAAGGATACAACAAGGTAAACATGATTGCTTGAGTCACTTTTTAGACCATTTTACATGCAAATTTTTGAAATTTTGTATACACACAATGTGTGTAGTGTTTTCTCTTTGTTTATAAAAGGATACCTTGCCATAGTACAATATCTAGTGTTCATGTGTATGGATGAGCCTACTTGACTTGCTCTCAAAGAATGCAAATTGTATGTAAGTATTATGCTTCAATGTAAGCTCTTCTATACTACAATATTATACTAAGCTTAGGAATAATTGTATTAGGAAATGCTTTTTTCTTGTAAAGGTATCTCTTATTCACACTCATCTTCCTCTCTCCATGATAGCTCTTTCTAACTATCACAGTGCTAAGGCCTTGGGATAGAGGTTTCTAAGTGAGCATAATATGTGCATGTATGGTACATGAAGCCATCATCTTCATGTCACCAAAGTGGACTCACAATTGCAAATTTTTGTTGTAAAAAGGCTTTCATAAGAGAGCTTTATGAAACAATTCCTTTGGAGGAGAAATGGCTCCACCATTACTCATTTGTTGTCACTTGCATTGCTATTTCCTTTCTCTTATCTTGTGCCTTGTTAACTTGCATAAGGTTATTTAAATACCCCATCCTAGCCCTTTTATTACTAGCTTAAGAAAGGATAAAATGAACACATTAACTCAATTACAACTGCCATATAACCAAAAGGATTAATTGAATCGAAAAATTCTATCATAACACTAGGTTTCTCTTTTCTTTCTAAGGGTGTCTTAAGTTTTGTATACATAGGGTTAGTTGTCTAGTTGCATTAGAGTACGTAAGGGTGGGACTTATGAACTACGTTATTGAGACCATCCTTGGTGGGGTATGGTGCACACCAGTGAGAGTTAATAATGGAACGCTACAAGGCTTGTACCAATAGTTAACCATTATTGAGCTAGTATAAAGCTTGGTTAGGAAGCTACCTTGGCAATTGGCAGTGTTAAGCGCACCTTTTTATCCTTTGTGTGATTAACCAAGATCTAAAACTAGGTATAGATATTTTTAAGCTAGGTGAAAAGAAAAGTGTTGGAGTCCAAAAAGAAAGAACTCTAATAAGTATGACACAAAATAACCAAGAGATTAGGATTATCATAGAGACAACATAGAACTCACACATGATCATGCATCTTATTGGCTTGTCAACTACTAAAAGTAACATGGCTTCAACAAGAAATGAACAAAATCTTGCATTACAAGCCAAGGTCCAAACATCAACTTCAAGTACATGGTCTCCTTCCTATGGACCTTGAAGACAAGACTCCTATGAGGCCTCCTTATGACATCTCAAAAGGAGGAAACCCTTTGGCTATGAAAGGTGATTTACTAAAAGAATATAGGCACCACAATCTCTCCAAGGAGAGAGATGAGAATGACACTCCTCATACCCCTGATAGTGAAAGGGCACCAACAAGAAGGAGGGAAAAATAGACTCATCACCCTCCCAAAAGGAGGAGACCACATAATCCTACTTTTAACCTTGGATCAAAGAAAGGGGAAAAAAATAGGAGGAGGAGAAAGTGGAAAAGACATTCCTCACCATCTTCTCATTTTTTATCTTCATCCTCTTCATCCCAGCCATCCTCCCAAGATGAATGTAGTGATGCTCCATCAAGGAAAAGAAGGGAGTATCCTTCATAGATGTGGTCCTACAAGTTACAAAAGATTAGAGGAGGGAAAAGCATGACTTTTCTCATATATGATGGAAATTTTGGGGCCACCAACAAGGTGGTGGCCTTCATCAAGTAATCTAATGTAGCCTTTGGAGATAAGGCTTTTTAGATTCCTTCAAGCCATGCACTTTCAAAAGTCAGCTCCTCAATGGTGGACAAGTCATCAATGGGCCCAAGGGGAAACCTCAAAGACTTGGGTTATGAGTATTGCTATCATGAAACAATTCCTCACAAGCAATGAGTGGGTTACATAATCCATTAGCAATTGGGCTAAGGTAAAGGCCTTTTTCTCAAGTTTGAGGCCCTTCCACGCTCTACAAGCATCCTCAAAATCTTTGTGCATGTACTCTTTAATAAGTGTTGAAGCATCCGTTATAGGTACTCTTTCATTAGTGATGAAGCATCCATTAAAGATGAGCCTATTGCTTTAGGTCTCTTGAATATGCAAGGTTGCTATGCTATGTAATTAGACCACACATATACATTGGTTGGCCAGAGCAATAAGACTTGCAAATGCATACGTAAAAACATATTGTGCAGATGCAGACATAGAAGCACCGGTACAAACTCTAGAGACTAACGTTGTCCATATATATATATATATATATAGACACACACACACACACACACATACATATATATATATATATATAACTTTATTAAAAGTGGGAAACCTCTAATGGATGGAAAACCTACTTGAAAAGACACCTTTCCAGAAGTACAAACTATCCTAATCAAGCTCTAAAGACAAATGTAAGAAAGCTATAATAGTTCTTAAGGGATCTCATTCATGTCAAAGGAAAACTACAATGATTGTTGCAAATAGAATCTAAACTTCATGAAAATATAAAAAGAAGGTTGACCAAACATCATTTGATTTTGTAAGTTTCCTAGAAAAGCAAAAAAGGACCACATGAAAAGTCATAAGATCTAAGAGCTTGAGGAGGAATTCAAAATAAGCAAAACTATCTTTCAAAGTTATGGGATGTAGAACATAGCCTAAAATATGTAGTGGCTTGTCAAATCAAATTTATGTAAAAGAGTCTCAAGTCAATGGGCACATCTTACACAGATCCTTGATGCATTAGGAGGAGATTCCCAAAAACATCCAAGATATTCTATCTCCACAAGACATCCCCATATAAATACTCTCTTTCAACAAGAGATGACTCCTCCAAATGCTTCACACTCTTTTATGCCACCAGTTGTGGAGTTATGTAGATGCCATAAGTATTACAATGACCAGAAATCCAAGGGGAAGGTTGCATCTTTTGATAAACTTGTTAGCCAATATTTCCATTAAAGGAACTCATTTACCATCAACAAATGTGAATACCTCTCTTCCTCAAGATAGGGGGAATTGAAAGTACCAAAGATAACATGGGGAATTGAAAATACCAAAGATAACATGTCGTTGGATGATATGCCATAATGGTCTATAATGCCATATCAATGCCAAATCTTATTATAGTATTTGGAAAATAAAGAACTATGCTTGATCTTCTTATAGCATTTGGAAAACAAATAACTATGCCTTGATCAATCCAATCATAATTAGATTCTTATAAAAAATGAAATACACCTTACAAGATTTTTTTTCAACCAATGTTGAGAGAAGAAGACAATACAACCTAAGTTTTGAAGTCTTAATTACTTGTCCTATTTCCTTTGTCTTCCCTAACATATAGTATGTTATGACTTTTGAATCTGAGATAAGATGCGATGTAAAAGGACATCCATGTATATTCTTAATTTCCCATTTTCCACAAGTATTTTCCATCATAAATTGGCCATTTATGAAAAGTGGAAGATAACAAAACAAGGATAAATTAATTTAGCACTCATAGCTCCCCAACCTGAAGGTATGAGGGCAAAAGGTGGAGATGTCTATGAGAAAGAATGAAGACCCAAAGAAAGCTTTCTTTCTTATAGAGGGTCCAGAGTATATAGACCAATTAGGTATATCTATGAGACAGGTGAAAGATTTAGCACTCATAGTTATGGTCTAAATGTGAAAGGGACCAAATGATAAAAAGACTATGAGTCTAATGGTGGGTTTGAGCACTCATAGTCTTGGTCCTAAGATAAGAGACCCAAGGGGGGAAAGACTATGAGCTAGGGTAAAAACCTAAGGGTAAAGGTTTCATTAATTCTCATAGAGGACTTGCAAAAGAACCTTAAAAGATTCTGCTTTGGTCATGAGTGACAGTCACATGGGTAGGTAGGGGCCCTATGAGCTTAGGTCAAATTTTAGCCAAAACTAGAAGTTTTCTTCTCATGCATTTTAAGGGATGTTCACCATGGCCAATAGGCCTTTATATGAGGTCTTGGGCCAAAGATCCCCAATAACTAAAATGTGGTCCAATTGAAAAGTTGAAAGGGTGAAACAACTCGACAAGTGGGTATGCCACATGTCCACAAGGTATGCATGCATAAACTTGAGTTTGTCCCCTTACATGCATGGACTGATTCATATACAAGGTGGCACACTCACATGGCTCCCTATCGATGTGGCATCTACAAGCCCACAATTCCAAGCTCACTTTGCATGCTCCCATTGGTTAGCCACTTAAAAGCAGGGCAATCCACTCTTCTCTTAGAAGATAAGAGAAGGTAGTACACATGTTGAGAGTTGTGGTGCCATGAGCACATGTAGAGCAAAGGTATGAGTAAAGGGAAAGCTGCCACATGGCATGGAGAAGATATCCCACATGTGAGCAAGCAAATGGATGTAAGTACCCTCACCTATAAAGCACCTTCAAAGGTGGAGAGAGTTGGCAGGGAGCGAGGGAGATAAGTGGGCAAGAGAGAGTACCTTCTACAAGACAAGAGCATAATACATAATAGAGAAGATCATAGCATAAAGCAAAATGCCTTGCATAGGATTTGCATTCCTTGTGCAAGAGTAGGATTGTTCATACACATGAACACTAGAGTGTGTAGTGAATTGAAGAGGTCCTTTTATAGCTTGAGCTCCACTCACCACACACACATGCAAAAACTCGTGATTTTCAGGCCTTCTGATTGGTCCAAAAAGGTGGCTCATCCAATCAGCATGTAGTAGCCCATGCACCCCTCCTCTTAATTGTGTGCTATCCAAAGACTATTGGTGCATAATAGTTGCTAGCCAATAAATGGCTCTGAGATGGTGGGCTAGTCTTTAAAATTGGTAGGCTACCCTTTTCTCATTGGTCCAAGAAAGTGGCTGGCCAATAGATTAATGCTTAGTAGACCTACAATGGTGGGCTTGACCATGTGAGTCCACCCCCTTATCTTATAAATGGTGGGCTATCTTTCCCTTATTGGTCCAGAAAGGTGGCTGGCCAATGATTAAATTATGCAAAGGTGGGCTACTAGATGCCACATATGAAATGCATATTAAATTGATGCATGAAAATCCCTGCAAATGCCACATATGCAAACATGTTTTTCAGCATGCAAGCATGATGTCATGTGGTATGCACACATGCACACCCATTTACACATACCATTGCATATACCCTTTAACTTATAAATTAATATTAATGTAAGTGCACCCTGTTAACCCTAGGTATCTGTTTAGCTCTTTTTCAAGGTCAAAATAAATAAATTAATTAACCTTGACCCTGCCCTTGGTTCCCAGACTTTTAAATACATAAAATATATAAAAATTAAAACCTACTATTTTTGGCCGAATTTTTGACCTAAGTTGTTAGGGTTCCTACCTGCCCGCATGAGCAAGCCCATTGTTTGCCCATGGCACGTGGGACTCCTAACCACTCAGACTATGGCTTTTTTGGATTCTTTTAAAGGTCTTTTCCTTATCCTTTGGGGGCTGAATGAAGCCTTTACCCTAGGGTTTTAACCTAGCTCATAGTCTTTTCTCCCTTGGGTCCCCTTACCTAAAGGACTGAGACTATGAATGTTAAAACCAAGCTTTATTACTTATAACCTTTGGCCCTACTTATGGGGACCCTTGTTATGATTAATGCAGCTCTTTTGGGTCTTCATTCCTTCTCATAACAGTCTTCCTTCTTGCCCGTTGGCTGGAGATATGAGTGCTTAATTAATTTCTCTTGGATCCTATATTTTCCACTTCTCATAAATGGCCAAATTATGATGGAAAATACTTTAGGAAAGTATGAAATTAATTCTCATGACATCTGGACTGCATTTTTTGCTTTTTACTTCCTTCAAACCTTGATGTTGATTTGTGGTTTTTCCTTCGTTGTGTTGTTTTTGAGGTCGGGTTGGTCTTTGGGTAGATTTGGGAGTCGAAATCTTTTTATGATTATTTTGGAGAACCTATTTTTGTACCCATAACTGCTTTTTATTTCTTGATTTTCCCTGTTTTTGCTTTGAGGAGGTAGTGGAAGGTTTGGGTAAATATTTCGTAGTTATTTGGACTTTTGGGACCCAAATTTTCTTCTCTACCTTCTTTTGAGCTAAGGGTGTTGAAGAGGTTTTTTTTAGAGGAAGACTTTCTGTTGGTTTCTTGGACATTTCCTTTGGTACCCAAACTTTTGGAAACTTTGGTTGAAGTGGCCGCCTCTGACATTGGCATGATTGGCATCTTTCTTGTGACCACTTTCCTTTGTGATTCATTTGTCTTTGGTAGTAAGGTGTCCTTTTCTTCGTCCTTTATACTATTTTCTTCCTCTAAATCTTCCACCATTTGGTACATGTATCTGGGAGCAAATTCAGCATATGATCTTCGAGCTCCACTGTTAAAGTAAACCCTATTGTTCTCCCAGTCGAGATATGTGCTATGCTTTCTGTGCCTTTCCTAGGATAACTTTTGTAACCATCTTATGATTACTAAATAACATTTAGGCAATGAATACTAAAGATCAAAGTTAAATGTCTAATTAACCACCATGGCCTCCTACCCTTGGAAACTTAATGTTACATAGTCTACTTTTCCAAGGTAAACATAATCTTTGTGAGATTAAGTTATTAGCAAATAACCATAGCATGTTATCACAATAGAATGGGTAGGAATTTCTCAAACATGAGAAGGTTCTTTTGTTATCTCCTTTAGGTTTTAAATATGTTCTAAAGGAAACAATTACTTATATATACACATATCAAAAGTGATATGCAAGATTTCACAATATAATTCTTTTGTGATTAAAGTACTTAATCAAATGCAAATTCTTGAACATGCATTTGCTAATTCTTACCCATAGCCTCAAGGTTTGGAATTCATACTCCATTGCTAGAATTCCTTAAGGAAGGCTACATAACTTTAATTACGCCAACTATTCAAATACCCACTATACATGCATTAACAAAATGAAAGGAGACCATACACACCATTTAGGGCTACATTTAAAGAGTTAGCCCCCCCTCTAAAAGGATTGTATTACAATTACATTGATACAACACTTTATGAGGCATTGGAAACCATAATTACCTGCATGAAAAATTGGGCAGCATAACGGCTACATTTACCCAATTAATCACCCCAAAACATGGAATTACACACTAGGCAATATAAATTCCTTCTCTTGAGCCTTAATTGATGAAAGAATTATCAATGACAATGGAAGAGAAAGACACATATTAATCCCTCTCTTAATCCCTTTCATCCTTTCATAATTTCGGCAACATAACTGCACATGCCCAATTTATCACCCCAATAACATTGAATTACACATTAGGTATTGAAAGAGCCTGACTTTGTATCTTAACTGATGAAAGAATCATCAATTAGCATGGTAGAGAAAGTTACACATTAATCCCTCTCTTAATCCTCTTCATCCTTTCATAATTTCGGCAGCATAACGGCTGCCGATGGCACTTATATAAAATGAAAGGAATAAGGAGAGATTCTTTGGCATGAGGAGGGTGAGCTTAGAGGGAATTCTCAGCCCTCTCATGCCTGCACTTCTTGGTACCTGCATGATTAGTACTCATAATCATGATTAAATTGCATAATTAAGAGCTTAATTACCTTAATTAGGGTTCTTGGACCTTGGATTAGGGTTTCTCCTTGAGGGTTGTGGCTTTGAAAGTCTCCCTACACCTTTCCTCAGCTCTGTTTGCTAAGAAATGAGAAGCCCCCAACTTCTAAGTGAGGCACTTTTCTCACTTTTAGCTTCCCTCATCTGCCATAATTAGCAGGTCATTGTGTGGCCTCTTCTGGAGTTGCCCCTTGTCTTGTTTCTTGTTTGGCCCATGTGAAAAGCTTATCCATCAGCATTATATTATAATAATATAATATTTACATATATTTTAACTTGGGCACTTTTATGGGGCACTGTATGGGGTGCAGATAGTTATTTTATGGCTATTAATGAGCTAGAAAATGCATTTCTGGCTTGTTTACTAGTCAGAGAATTACACAGAAAATTCCTATGGGTTCTTCTTGGAATTCTCCACATTATGGGACTTTGAAATCTTGGTTTTCATATTTTAACCTTGTGGAATAATTTTGAAATAAGTATTCCATCTATTGGTTCTTATGCTGCATAGTTATTTCTTTACCTAGAGTAGCTAATTCTAGGCTTAGAAATCCTTGGTAAGCAATATTTATGTCACTAAAATGTAATTTTGGTGACATTACCTCCCTCTAAAAATCATAGTTGTCCTCAACTATGCATGTGTCAGGGAATTTCATTTAGCCCTTCTGTGCTAATGGATCCTCTTTTTAGCACTGTTCCTTCCTTTACTAGTTGGCTAAACTATTAGGTGTTTAGATGGCATCACCAAACTAAACTAACCTTGTGTCATCTTTCTTTATATTTTCTTCCTAATCGAGTGACAAAGCTGATAGGTGTTTAGATTATGAAATCATAACTAAACTAACTCTTTATTCATTTGTGTACACAATAGAAAATAAGAAAGCTTTCTATTAATCCAAACTGGACATGGCCTTGTATTCTTGTAAAAGGGGTAAGGAAGACTGTAATTGAGGTTCTTGCATCCATCGGGCATCTTCTTCAGGATAGTGTAAAAACTTTACTAAATACCTTCTTAAGATCTTGCCAGATCTTAATACCTTATCTTCATGTTTAAGGATACATTCTGGCTTCAAGATCTCTTCTTGTTCCTTGAATTCTAGAGGTTCTTCTTCAATTGATACCACAGGTGGTTGTCCTTTAAATGGCTTCAATAGGCTAACATGAAAAGCATTATGAATTTCCAAATGCTCAGGAATCTTTATCCTGTCAAATGAAGTGTCATTTATCTTTGAAAATATTTGGAAAGGTCCATAATATCTTTTTGCTAACTTGCCATAATACTTTTGGTGACCTGTAGTTTCACCTTGCCAATTTTTACCTGTGGTATGTCTGAGGCCTGCTTTTGGGAATTTAAGAAGTACCCCATCATTTTCTTTAAGATCAAGTGACCTCCTATATCCCTCCCATGAGTCCTCTAGGGCATACATATCCCTCCCATGGGGCATACATATCCCTCCCATGAGTCCTCTGGGGCATACATATCCCTCCCATGAGTCATCTAGGGCATCAATATCCCTCCCATGAGTCCTCTAGGGCATACATATCCCTCCCATGAGTCCTCTAGGGCATACATATCCCATGAGTCCTCTAGGGCATACATATCCCTCCCATGAGTCCTCTAGGGCATCCATATCAATGCAACCAAATCACTGCACCCTAAACCACTGCACCTTAATCACTGCACCAAAACCACTGCACCTAAATCACTGCACCCAAACCACTGCACCAAAATCACTTAAATTATAAGTAAGATTTTTTAGTTTGAGCAATGCATAGAAAATCTCTTAAAGAAACCTTATTTATCTTTAAAAGCTAAGCTATGCATCATCCAACCTAAGAAATCCTACTTATAATTTTACATGTTTTCTACATCAACAACGTAGTATGTATTGACAAGGCTCTAAATTTTGCACCATACCTCTATTATCCTTGGATGATGCTCAGCCAAGAATGACTATCAGAAACCCAGTCCTCTAGGGCATCAATACCCCTCCCATGAGTCCTCTAGGGATTAATACCCCTCCCATGAGTCCTCTTGGGCATCAATACCCCTCCCATGAGTCCTCTAGGGCATCAATACCCCTCCCATGAGTCCTCTAGTTCTCTAGGGCATCAATACCCCTCCCATGAGTCCTCTTGGGCATCAATACCCCTCCCATGAGTCCTCTTGGGCATCAATACCCCTCCCATGAGTCCTCTAGGGCATCAATATCCCTCCTCTTGGGCATCAATACCCCTCCCATGAGTCCTCTTGGGCATCAATACCCCTCCCATGAGTCCTCTAGGGCATCAATACCCCTCCCATGAGTCCTCTTGGGCATCAATACCCCTCCCATGAGTCCTCTAGGGCATCAATACCCCTCCCATGAGTCCTCTAGGGCATCAATACCCCTCCCATGAGTCCTCAATACCCCTCCCATGAGTCCTCGAGTGCATCAATACCCCTCCCATGAGTCCTCTAGGGCATCAATACCCCTCCCATGAGTCCTCTTGGGCATCAATACCCCTCCCATGAGTCCTCTAGGGCATCAATACCCCTCCCATGAGTCCTCTTGGGCATCAATACCCCTCCCATGAGTCCTCTAGGGCATCAATACCCCTCCCATGAGTCCTCTAGGGCATCAATACCCCTCCCATGAGTCCTCTAGGGAGGACTCATGGACCCCTCCCATGAGTCCTCTAGGGCATCAATACCCCTCCCATGAGTCCTCTAGGGCATCAATATCCCTCCCATGAGTCCTCTTGGGCATCAATATCCCTCCCATGAGTCCTCTTGGGCATCAATATCCCTCCTCTAGGGCATCAATATCCCTCTTATGAGTCCTTTTATGAGTCCTCTTGGGCATCAATATCCCTCCTCTTATGAGTCCTCTTATGAGTCCTCTTGGGCATCAATATCCCTCTTATGAGTCCTCTAGGGCATCAATATCCCTCTCTAGGGCATCAATATCCCTCTTATGAGTCCTCTAGGGCATCAATATCCCTCCTCTAGGGCATCAATATCCCTCTTCTAGGGCATCAATATCCCTCTTCTAAGGCATCAATATCCCTCTTATGAGTCCTCTAGGGCATCAATATCCCTCTTATGAGTCCTCTAGGGCATTTATATCCCTCCTATGAGCCCCCCTCACCTCGGACCCACCCGCATTGTCCTCCGTCACGATAGCCTTGCCTTTCCTTCTCGAGCCCTTGTCCTCCTCCATAGCCTTGTCCTCCTCCATAGCCCTGTCTTTCTGAAGCCCTTTCTTCCTCGAGCCCTTGTCTTTCTGGCGCCTTTTCTTTCTCGCGCCCATTCCTTCTTTCGACTGCTTCAAAAGACGCGCCATCGCTCTGTCCATCAAATCATAAGATCGACATTTATGGTGATAAGATGCAAAATTATCACTGCTTGGCGGGGGTGCAATGAGATGCAAAATTCTCACCGCGTCCCGAGTCCCTTGTGAGAAATGGGTGATTTACATGGATTACTTGGAGGGAAGCACACCATCATAACAAGACACTAAGCAACATTATGAAATGTAAACAATGAAATGCTAGAGATCTTCCACAAAGGATCACATAGATTATATTAGCACAAAGCAAGAGACTATTACAAGCTTCTCTACTCACAAAGAGTATTTCCCACACTCTAGATGTGTACCACACAAGAAGATGATATAGGAGGGTGTAGAAGGGGGCACCCTTCTCCACCTACTCCCCTAAGATTACTCCACCTCCCTATGATCACTCCACCTCCCCTAGGATGGTGGGGATGCCCTTATATCAAGGAGAGGTAAAAGGTAAGTGTTTGTAACTCATACTAACCTTTGAATTAAGGTTTCCACTAAGGGTTGTCACCTAGACTATATTGTACACACAACACATGTGTGCACATACATCATATGGATGCTAGATCACATATTTCTCAACACTCTCTCTTGATCAAGCATCCATACCACGCAGGGTGTGCTTGGACCAAGATCTAGACCACTAAGAAATCCTTCACATAGAAGTGCTTTGCCCCACGGGCTATAAGGTGTTTACAACCATTGTATCACATAGATACATCACATGTAACATGTTGCCACTCATGTTGATCAATGAAGATTTTGTTGCACCAAGGAACCAAATTGAGACACCAAGTCGATGAAGAGGACACATAGTCGAAGTAGTCACATCACAAAGATGTTGAAGGAGCCACATAGTTGATATAGAACCACATGAATGAGTATATTGTACACCACACTCTCCACATGTACCATAAGGTAGATGACTCTTGCCACTAGAGTCATACTTCACATTGCTCCAAAATAAATCACCAAGAATCCACCAAGGAAAATGTAAGGACCACAAAGGTAAAGAAGAGACTTTGCCACCAAGCCTCTTGTTGTCACACAAGGTAGATGAGATGATCCATATGAACTCAATCTACCACATAGAGTTACCATGGAATCCATCCATCCAATTTCTGATCCATGCATCACATAGATGCTCACAAAGTGTAGAACCAAATCATCACAATATACCTCCACATAGGATGTAAAACAATGAAAATGTGCTCCCATTGGAGCCAGGTAGAACCACCAAGGAGGGTGATAACACCACCAAGAAATGCTCTCACTAGAGCTATGGACATCAAAAGTGCCCACAAAGATTTTGTCTTCACAAAGATTTGATAATGATGACAATGCACAAACACATGTGCCCACCGACTTGGAAATCCTCTCAAAGAATGATAATGACCTTTGTCTCCATCTCACACATAAAATAGACAAGGTCACCATGATGCTCACAAAGATATACATCACAAGGCTTCACACGTCACATAGGAGTCCTTTATACATAGGACATTACAAGGGTTCAAAGTATCACCATGATGAGCAATTGGGAGGATTATTTGCCCATTTTAGAGTTTGCTTACAATAGTGCCAAACATGTCACTACTGGATTTAGTCCTTTTATGCTAATGTATGGCTTTCAACCACGTTCACTAGTTACGGTGGGGTTGGCCAAGGAGAAAATACATGAAGTGAAACAATTTCTCCAAGATCATATGGATATGTTAAGAGGACTCATGGGAGGGATGGATATGGATGCCCTAGAGGACTCATGGATGCCCTAGAGGACTCATGGGATGGATATGGATGCCCTAGAGGACTCATGGGAGGGATATGGATGCCCTAGAGGACTCATGGGAGGGATATGGATGCCCTGGGAGGGATATGGGTGCCCTAGAGGACCCATGGGCGGGATATGGATGCCCTAGAGGACTCATGGGCGGGATATGGATGCGCTAGAGGACTCATATGAGAGATATGGATGCCCTAGAGGAGTCATGGGAGGGATACATATGCCCTAGAGGAGTCATGGGGGAGAGATATGGATGCCCTAGAGGAGTCATGGGAAGGATACATATGCCCTAGAGGAGTCATGGGGGAGAGATATGGATGCCCTAGAGGAGTCATGGGAGAGATATGGATGCCCTAGAGGACTCATGGGAGAGATATGGATGCCCTAGAGGACTCATGGGAGAGATATGGATGCCCTAGAGGACTCATAGGAGAGATATGGATGCCCTAGAGGACTCATGGGAGAGATATGGATGCCCTAGAGGACTCATGGGAGAGAGATATGGATGCCCTAGAGGACTCATGGGAGAGATATGGAGAGGACTCATGGGAGAGATATGGATGCCCTAGAGGACTCATGGGAGAGATATGGATGCCCTAGAGGACGCACACAATGAGAAACAATACTAATTTGAAAAATAACAAACTTAATCTAAAAAAGATTTTGTCGACTTTGCGGCTAAGAGCATCCGCGAGACGGGGTTGTGCTTCTCAGTCAATTTGGTCCGTCTTCATCGTAAACTCTCTCCCGAAGAGAATGCTTTCAATGCTTGAGCAATTGATAACGGCGTAAAGCTCCTTGTCATAAACTATGAATTGTTCTGAGCACTATCTAGTTTCTTGCTAATACACACCCCTTGAAGCACTGCTTCGATGCCAATATTATGGGCGTCCATTATGACCTCAAATGACACATCCCAAGAGGCAATCTCCAAAACAGGGACCTCGATCGCTACTTTCTTTAGCGCATAGAAGGCCTCTAGCGCTCTTCCTATGAGACCGCCAATTTTTGGAGATATAGTAGTATTTGGTCGATGTTATGCATGATGGAGTTGATGGTTATATTGTCTTTGGGATGATTATCATGAATTCTGCCCTCAAACATAACTTGTGTTCTTCAGAGTCATAACTTGTGCTTTTATTATGTTTTTTCTTATGTTTTAAGTGTCAACTTTTATATTTTTTTTGATGTTGTAGGTGTGATCTATTTGTAGAGTGCCCTTCACTTTGTCAAATTTACAATAGATAATATATAATATCATGTGCAAAAGAATAAATGTGCTCTCTCCAAGATTGAGTGATAGGATCAAGAGCTTCCCTAAATGCACAAGAAGATTTAGACATTTTGCTTTCTCTCCCCCTCTAATTTTTGTGTTATTTGCTTATACTTGCATGTTAAATGCGACAAATGTAAAATGTTTGTAGCTTAAAAACTTGATGCCAATGCTATCGAGGGAGTTCATGTAATGGCCTTGAGACGCTAATTAGTCTTGATAAGCTCCATTTGGATCTTATAGTTAATTGTTTAAGGTGCAATGTCCAATCTTACACAAACGTGGGCTACATTACTCCAGCTCTTTCTTAAGATGTTAGAGAGACGGACATCTCTATCAACAATACCCCTTTGATGTGCTAAAAAAGCAACTTTGATTTAATATCTTTTTGGGTATTTATATATATGTATATTTCAATTGAAGCTACGGCTTCACAGGAGCTAGGGCTTCACAGCAATTTAACTAGGGCTAGGGCTTCATAGAAATTGAAATAGGGCTAGTGCAATTGAAGCTAGGGTTTCACAGGAGCTAGGGCTTCACAGCAATTTAACTAGGGCTAGGGATTCATAGAAATGGAAATAGGGCTAGGGCTTCATAGCAATTGAACTAGGCCTTCTGAACTAGGGCTTCACAATAATTGAGTTGAGGTGAGCTAAGGCTTCACAGCAATCGTTGTCATGCCCTATCCGTACGACTTTACAACAATTGGGCTAAGGCTAAGGCTAGTACTAGGGCTAGGGCTTCAGGGCTAGAGTTTCACAAAATGATTGGTGGGCTAGGGCTTCACCAACGATTGGAGGCTACGGCTTCATTTAGTGATTAGGCTATGGCTTCACAATGATTGGGAGCTAGGTTTAGGGGCTAGGTCTTGACACAACGATTATTTTGGTGTGATTTGTATACATCGTGTTTTTATATATTTGAAGATTTGCATATCTATGTCTTTTTGTGTATTTGTATATTTGTGTATATTTATATATGTGTATTTATATTTTTTGTATATTTGTGTATTTATATATTTGTGTATTTGTGTATTTATATTTTTTGTATATTTGTGTATTTATATATTTGTATATTTGTGTATTTATATGTTTGCATATCTGTATATTTTTGTATATTTGTATATTTATATATTAGTGTATATCTTTATATGTGAATGTATGTATATTTGTTTTTTGGTATATTTGTGTATATGTATATCTGTGTATATATGTAGATTTGCACATCTATGTCTTTGTATATTTGTGTATATTTATATTTGTGTTTATTTGTATATCTATAGATATGCATATTTATATATTTGTATATGTGCATGTTTGTATATCTGTTTGTATATATATTCATATTTTTGTATTTGCACATTTGTATATTTATACAAAACTATAAATATACAAATATATGAATATATCAGCATCGTCACATGTAACATAGCACATTGTAATAAGGTAACATTAGTTACATAAAGCATTGTCACATGTAACATAGCACACTGCAATAAGGTAACATAGTATGATGTATATTTTATCAAGGTTGCAACTAGCAAGAGGTGTTATGCCACAACAACACATGGCTACACACGCAAGAAGAGTGGATCACCCCTGAGATTGTGAGAGAAAAAGGAACGTCTCACTAGCCACACTACTCTATCCGCTTGCATGTTTAATCTATGCCTTGCATGCCCTCCCCTTCAACCTCGGCTCACTCAACTATCACGCTTTAGAGCCGAAGGGTTTGTATCCTTGTACGGGTTACATAGAGAACCAAACTCCAAAAAGTTCGGGGTGTACACTAACAGGGATTGGCTTCCCCATGTTAGTTGCTCTAATGGCACATGCTTTCAAGATGCATGCGTTACAAACAGTTTAATGCCTACTCACTTTGCCCATGTTGTGAATATCTTGCAATCAATGCGCTTCAAAGAGACATCTCAAGAAGGAAGTTCATGAACCACACATGCGTGCGTTTGTCACCACCGCACTTGGCATATATATAGGCATAGGTCCCGACATTAAGGGAGGGATGTCCTCATGATGCATGTGTTCATAAAAGTTGAAAGCATCTTGGCTTTTTGCTCTTAGATGTATCCTGCTACTATTAGTAGGATACACACATCTGTCTAGACTGTGCCCACAGACTGTGCCCACATCAAAAAATGCATAGTGGCACACATACTATGACTTTTATTTGGTGTCCTCATGTGGTGTCCACTCACTTATGTCCAAGTTCATGTCCAACCAGGCACTCTATCCTGCACATTCTCTTCAATGGCCAAGCATAGCGTCCTAATCCACTTTCATTCTTCTGTTTAGTGCCAGTTCTAAGGCTCAGACCACCAATGGTCCCAATAGCAATGCTCCAAACTTATTCCAAGAGAATCCTGAGGGAAAGCAACTGTAGAAAATATCATCTCCTAGTGGCACTTTTGAGCACTGGTTTGTTGGGGGGGAAACTTCAATATGATTGAGGGCCCCTCCGATAGAGTAGGCAGCAGGTAGACTACCATTCATGGCAGTTGAATCTTAAATTATATCCTCTTCCTTATTATAGCAATAGGAATTGGTGTATATGTGGAGTCAAAGCAAAGGAAGTGAGGCATAGTCTTAAGATTGAGGCGTAGATGTAGCTGCACCCATATGCCAACTTTGAGTCTTAATATGAATATATGATAGAGGATCAATCTCAAGATCGAGCCTCCATCATATTTTAAAAGTAGGATTCAATGTTAGCATGGGCAGGGCTAAAGTAAACTACATGAGCTTTTGTCTCAAGATTGAACCTCTAGGCTTTATTCAAAGTCGTATGCAAAGTTTACCCTTGTTTTTGAAGCTACAGTATACCAAAAGATAGTGAGGCCAATATCACACGTCATAGTAACTAAAACACTTATCCAATAAATTCTAATGAAATCCTGACCTAGTACGCATCTTTAAAATGCTTTTAGGATCCAAACTAAGCTTGGTCTTGGATCCTTGGGGTCTTCCTCGTCTTCTATGACCTACATCAACAAACATCTACTCAATTCTTCTCTCTCTCTCTCTCTCTCTCTCTCTCTCTCTCTCATATACACACATAAGCACACAATGAGAAACAATACTAATTTGAAAAATAACAAACTTAATCTAAAAAAGCTTTCCATAAATGTTATACTCTCTCTCTCTCTCTCTCTCTCTCTCTCTCTCTCTCTCTTATACATGGACAGCACCAGCCTTCCCATCATCGACATCATCATGGAAATCATGCACAGCAACAGCATGGGCATTATCGGCATTCCCAGTTCCATCATTGTAAACACGAAGAACATCAGAAGCCGTCCTGGTGCACACCTTGGTTATCTCTGCCATGTCCCAGCCTTGAAGGCGTATAGATGTCACTGCTGCTCTCTCCCAACCATGAAGGCGTATAGATGTCACTGCTGCTCTGTCCCAGCCATGAAGGCTTATAGATGTCCTTGCTGCTCTGTCTCACTGCTGCTCTGTCCCAGCCATGAAGGCTTATAGATATCCTTGCTGCTCTGTCCCAACCCTGGAGGCTTATAGATGTCACTCTACTGCTCTGTCCCAGCCATGAAATGAAGGCTTATAGAGTAGCCAAAGTTCATGACACACACACACACACACAAGATAGAAAGGGAAAGCAACGAGAGACATAGATCTATGATTGTGCAACTACATAACACATCAAAAGTGACTAAATCCACATCAAAAGTCCATAAAAACTGACAATATCCTCATCAAAAGTGACAACAACAAAAATATATATGTATATATACAATACTAACTCATGTGTCTACTACTACGCCTAAGCTCATTCGTCACGATTCTAGGAAGCGTCTGAGACTTCCTAGGCCTGCCGCGTCTTCTAGCACTGCAAAATATATGAGAATGAAATTAAGAATGAAAACTGAAATTTCTACTACTAGAAATTTTGTACAAAGTCCATGAACTGTGACCTTATATACTAGAACGCAACAAAAACAAATCATGCTTTTTCAAATGCACAATGTTCAACAATAAAAGTAAAGTTTTTTGAGATAAAAGAACAGTTCATAAAAACTAGTTTTTGAGATAAAAGTAAAGTACTCTAAAATAAACACCAGTTCATAAAAAACCATTGACTCAAAAATTACACAACGTCCTTACATTAACAATGTTCAATATCATATGAGAACCAAGTGGTGACATTTATATTGTTGTCTAATTCTACACAAGGCTCTAAAATTATGTTCACCACCACTACTACTTCATCATCATCTAAAACCCTCCCTCTATACAATCGATCCTTTTCATAGTCGGTGAGGATTTGGGCTTCTGCGACCCTTCTTCCATCTTTAAGAAGATAGACATCAAGCATATCTACACACAATATAGAAAGATTCTCTCTCTCTCTCTCTCTCTCTCTCATGCGCGCACACACAATAATAGAGCATGTAGAACAGGTGGTTCTTATCTCGTTCCGATCGGAGCTCTGTAGATGGTTATGTGCACCATGTGCACGCCAGAAACATTCATTTAAATTGCACGTACCAGATGGAGTACTTTATTTGATGGTTCACTTTCAGGTGGAGGAAACTCTAGAAAAAGGGACTTTGGGGAGAGTAAAAAAGGCAGCCATAGGGGGCTCATTAGAGGCATGTGTAGATCCAAGAGCAAGAGCCGGGTTCTCTTCAGAGGGTCGCCATCTAGAAGACAAGGGCGCCAAGCAAATCAGCGCCACCAAGAAGTAGAATAAGGGCTGCAAGCATACCTGCGGTCTCTCTCTTTTTTTCCCTGCGCAACAGCCAACCAAAGAGCCTTCTTCTCTCTCTCTCTACCATAGCCGCAAGGCAAGCTTTCCCTCCACCATTCTCATCCAATAATGCAAGCACCCTAGGGCTGTGTTTTCAGCCAGAACCCATCTCTCTAATCTCTGTTTTCAGCCCAAGCATAGTACCATTAACGCAAAGCCAAGAGGAACCTTTAGCGCCCAGAAACACTCAGATTTCAGGAAATTTACAGCAGCCTATTACCTTGTGTTTTCAGCCCTAAACAGGCCATAAACTTAGGTAGGCATAGTGGGCACAAGTGGGGCAAAGAAGGGGTTACTTGGGGGGTCAAGAAGGGGCGAAATTCAGTAAGAACAGAGGCTGGACAGCAAGTAAAACAGATCAGAAATTGACATCAAAGAAGGGCACTAACGCAACCGAAAGTAAACCATTCCATAGATGTCTTGCTCTTGGTTTTTTGGTTGTGGGAATGCAATGCAACCTTATGCTGGAAACTCTTAGGAATGGGGGCCTTTGGAGCCCGGACTCCACGAGGACGGCCCCCCCCTTATTATTATATTGAAGATCCTTCATATGCCAGTTGTATTACCGCCTGACGAGAATACACATCATCATCTTCCCCACAAGAGGCCTCAAGCTCCCATGGAAGCTTGACTCTACACAAAGCAGAAGGCCATTGCCATGGAGGTCAACAACAGCAACGAAGCAGCGTTTACATCACGACCGTCAAACAACAACACGACAACAACAACGTCACCCACATTCAGCGGCAACAAACCACCATAGTCACGAGCTCAAGGACGGTTCTCTCTCTCTCACTTGGACAATGTTGAGGAGCTCCTCCTTTTGGCTTTATACCCCTTTGTTTCCATCCCATTTCCCATATGTGAAATTAATCATTTGTCGCGTGGCAAGCAGCCACGTCTTCCCTCTATTTCACTTGAAAAAAAACACAAAAAACACCATTTTTTGACATGTTTTGAATGAGCTTTCGGAACAGCTTTGGCCATGATTTAAGGGCTATAAAATCCATGTTTTTTAAGCTATATAAAATACTACATAAACTTGTAAAATGCTATATATATAAGGTGTTTTAAGCTATATTCAAAGGGTAGATAAAACTCAAAACCCCGCTAAAAAAATCATGATTAAAAAAATAGTTTTTTTAAGGCAAAACTAACTCCAAGTGTATCAGGGTGTATAAGCATATAGATAAGTATGTATGGCATGCATATAGATATATATAAAGACAAAAAACTAAGGAAACATTACAACACAAAAGAAGCTTACCCTGTGGCTGCTCATGGGGACCCTCCTGCTCCTCCCCCTCCTCCTCGTGGTGGTCGTGCCCCTCCTCCCCTGATCCTGGCAAGAATGTAATTACTTTTTGTTTAGTTATAGTCTCTCTCCTTATCTCTCTATTTTATGATTTTCATCTTAGGATTTTCAAATTGTTTTTAGGATTTTGTCATTCTTCTTTATTTCTTTCTCTCTCACACACAATTAATTAGATTGTAACACTACTTTGGTCCCATAGATCTTTTGTTCCATAGAAACTTACCCTCGTGGTGGCCCTCCTCCTCCTGGTGGTGGTGCTCCTCCTCCGCCGCCTCCTCGTGGTGGTGCTCCTCCCCTCCTGGAAGGAGTGTTATTACCTTGGTTCGCTTATATTCTCTCTCTCTCTCTCTCTCTCTCTCTCTCTCTCTCTCTCTCTCGGGGAAGCACAGATCTGTATTACTGAGTATGAAAAATCCCTCAGAGTGCCAGTGGTGGCCTACTTAGGGGGCATACAAACTATACAACAGTGGGTGACCTGCAGGCAAGTGGTGCTAGATCACGGTGGTGCGTGAGATGTGTGCAATATGAACCACTGTGGTGGGGTGTACTCCCATCTGGCATGTCCTCCGACAATCCTGAAGAAAAGAGGCGAACATCCCCATCTACGAATGAAAGCCTGTCGTCTGTCCTGAGCAGAGTGGGACGGACGACATGAATCATCATAAATGGAGCGCAACGAGCGGATCAGATCTAACCCAGATCATGACTAGTGTGTCGCGTGTCGATGGCTGTGTGTGACCAAGAACATGGAGGCAGCGGGCTCTCCAAATGTTCCACATCGCAATCGCAGCAATCACTGTGAATACATCATCCCTGTGCCAATGCTCCAACTGACGTGACTCTGGAGGGATCATACTGAGGCATCCCCGCGAATATCCCATCGTTGTAAGCATAAGAACTGGGTCTGTATCCTCTCCCTCAAAAAATATATGTGGACCTGGCCAAGGAAGAAGCGACAACACAGCCCCTCAACTGAGAAACCCGGCATGCAAACCTGCCCTGCTCAGCAATAAAGCCACTGCCCTCCACACTGAAAAGGCAGCTGGACAGGACCACAGGCAGTGGGCCTCAGACTCCGAAACATGCAAATCACAGCAAATACATATGGGATCATGGCCCATCAAGGCACCCCAAGTGCCTACTGCAAGACCCGCATGGGCAGCCATCCAGAAGAAGAAAGTGATCCTGCGGGGGATCCTCCAGCCCCAAATGGAAGTCTAGAACTCTGTCAAGAATGTGTGGGAAAGACCAGCACGCAACCATGTACCCAAGCGAGTTGGCCTATGCAGTGATCGACGGAGTAAGCAATGTCTCCCAATCCTCACAGAATACGCAAAGAAAGATACATGCCGAGCCCCCTGTTCCACAGAAGGCCACTCCCACTCACCAAGGTCCCAAGACAACTGTGAAAGAGGACGCCCCTCCCATATCCATAATCGCCAGCTGGGGGCCATATCAATGTGAAAAGACGGGTCCACCTCCCGCCTTTTCTTGTAAGAACCTACCACACGGATGGGAGTCCAGTCATATTGTCGCAACTCCTCCAGACATCCCAAACCATGATGCAGCAAAGCTAGGGGAGGGCTAGTAGAGCGGGACCACTCAACAGCCTGATGGTAGCAAAAGATGTTATTCAAGATGCAGCGATCCTGGATAAAAGCAGTCTGGGATCCATGAATGATGTCAGGAAGAAACGGTCTCGCCCGCGCCGCCAGCATAGTAGCAAATATCTTATATACCGTAGAGAGAAGCGTAATGGGTCGCCACTGGCGCAGAAGCGTGCTATCCCCTCCCTTCGGTAGAAGAGATATGAGTCCCGAGCAAAGAGAACGTGGCATGGACCCCGAATCATATATCTCCTATAGGCCACGAAGCAAAACCCCAGAGATAGCATCCCAATGAGTAATGAAAAACTGACGAGTAAGACCATCATCCCCTGGACAGGAAGCCGGGTCGAGAACATCCACCGCCTCTCGTAACTCTTGCACTGTAAACCCCGAACAAAGAGAGCGAGCCATCTCAGCTGTGGCAGAGCGTCTCGTGTGAGACCATACAGTATCTCTGGCATCCTCAACCTCAGGTGTGACCGGGTCAGCATTGAAGAGGTCCTCAAAATAGGTAGTAGCGATGTCGAGAACACGATCTGGGTGAGTCTCCAAGAGCCCCTGATCGTCCAGGACTGCACGGAGAATAGTCCCAGAAGATCTCTCCCTCTGTGCGGCAAAGAAGTCTTTGTTCATCCGGTCACCAAGCGCTACCCAACGAGCCGCTGTCGCGTGACTGGCGAACTCAGATCTTCTAACCTGAATCTCCCAAATCTCTGCAAGTAACTCAACGTGTCTACCAGCATAATGTGCATCACCCGGATGGGACTGTAAAAGGCGCTGAACCGATGCTAGAGGGGCAAGCAAGGAGCGCTCACACTGGGCTGCCTCACGACGACAAGCAGAGGTGGTCTCCCGGCAAGATGTACTGGACTCCCTGATACAAGAGGCAAGAAACTCAGAATGCATATCCTGTACAATAGGATCCTCAGAGATGGGATCTGCTCCCCAAATCTGAGCAATACGAGCAGATAAATCACTAGTAGAGAGCAACCTGTCAGGAATCCTCGACCCCCGCCGCACTGCAAGGGGCCGTGCAAAAGCAATAGTCAAAGAAACAGGACTATGATCTGACATCGAAGTGCCAAGCCAGATGCAAATGGAACCACCCAAGTAGGAGGCCCAGTCGCCAATATAGAATCTATCCAGTCTTTCCAGTAATAAGCGCCCCTGCTGACGGCACAAACCCCAGGAAAAGGCCAAGGAGCGAGCCTGGTGTACAAACGAAGGCATATGCCATGTATCCACAGCGTGAATACATAACAGAAATCTCTCCCAGGTGTCCTGCTCTGACCGCGCAATGGGAGTCAACACAAGGGCAGCCTCAGCCGAGTAGTCCTAGGCAGACTCAATGTTGTTGAAGTCTCCTCCAACAACCCATGAATCAACCGAAGAAAGAACAGGACCGAGGGCGTCCACCAAAATGCGCCAGAAAGCCGACCGAGCTCTAGCATGAGTCGGGGCATAATCGACAAGAAGCCAATCCGAGCATCCGTGATCCTCACAATCACATACATAGCCCTGCCGGGCACCAGAATATCATGCTGACACACTGAGGCTACAAACGCTGAGCTAACAGATATACAAACACCACAATTGTGACCAGAATCCCCAATAGATGGTGACCAATAGGTGCGGGATCCAGATCCCAGGAGATGACCATAGGGATGTGCCAACTTATGCTCCTGCAGCATCAAGATGTCCACAGGTGAAGAAGTTACAGAAGCAATCTCTCTCTTAAGTCGGGAAGCTCTGTTCCCAACTATCCTGGAAGTACGTAAACCATTAACGTTCCAAGAAAGGATATGCATAGTACCACTCTGGAAGCAAGAAACTGTACATCCATAACAGCATCCACAAGGCCATGCGCCATAGAGACCCAACAAAAGCAGCCATCATGACACGTGCATCAAACCACGCTGGAAGCATGAAACTGAACATCCATATCAATAACCACGAGGCAAAGGGCCATAGAAACCCAGAAAGTAGAGAAAATACATCCATAACCCCAATATCTACATCCACCAGGGCAATTGTGCATAGCGGGTGCAACGCAAACAAGGTAGACCACAAGATAATACATCCCACAAATAGCAAGGACATCCATAATCAAGAGCATGCATAGCATCCCTGCAACATGACTAGCAACTGTCTGCATCACAATCTCTGCCTCTTGGAAGAGACTGTCTTCACCAAAGTAGCATCCTGTGGTGGAAGACAAGGAATCCTCTTTCCCTCTGCAAACAAATGTACATCAACCAACCACTGAGTAACCACACACATCGCAAGGCCATAGCCACCCTCTTGATGCCCCAATCCTCATCGAAGAGGGCATCAAGAAGGAATCCTGTAAATATAGCACCAAAGGTAAGCAGAAACAGGACTCAGCGTCCAGCCACTCCATCGCACCACAGCAGTGAGGGAACAGAGACGCAAGCCACAACCAGCATCAAAATGATGGCAAAGCCAATCCTGCAGCTGAGACGGCGTATGTGAACGAACATGCTGAAGCACACTCTCCTCTGACCATACCTCTCACCCTCCAAAAGGTAAAACAAAAGAGCGAATTGAGCCGGAGGCACCACCAACAAACTGTAGACCAGCGCTAACTCTAGCTGATCGCTGTAACAAGTAAATCCTGAGCAAGAAGGGACCCAAGGTATGGCCGCTACTCTCTGCCCGCTCTGCACCCCAAGCTGGTGGACTGAAATCTAGAAATGCACGAGGCACTCTAGAAGGCGAGGGAGGCGGAGGCGGTGGGGACGCAGGTAAGGCCAGGAGAGTAGGAGTAAGTGCAGGCGGGTGGCTATCAACCTGCATGGCAACAGGCACAGCAGGCCAAACTGACTGGAGAGGCGGGGCACCCGTGGCGAGGGTAAAGGGGGGAAATGAGAGGCCTGGAGTCCTGCTGGCGAACTCTGAGGATCCGGCTCTGAAGAGAACTGAGTACCTGGGACTGAAGAGAGCGCTGGCGATAGTGGTCTGGGAGCAAGCCCAACAGGCGGTGCAAGGAGGTCAGGCCGCTCTCTCTCTCTCTTTTTCTTTTCTTTTCTTTTTTTTTGGAAAAAATATCTTCTATTAAAAAGTCACCTCGAGGCAAAACACCTCAAGGCCTTGAAGTACAAAAACTACAGGAGGAGATGGCTACACTCAAAGCTCGTTCCAACATGAAGGAAGGAGAGATACCACATGAGATGTTGGCGTACATAGTGGAGCTCAAGATAGCTCAAAAAGAGCTTGTGGCAAAAACACAAGCATCAAGATGGCCCGACATCGTGAAGAGGTCGTCCAACGAGAGCTTACCCAAAACAAGCCTTCCCCCGTGCTCATCAATGGAACCTTGGAAGAGGAACAAAGGACTAGGGCCTTCTATGTTTGCGTGACCGGCTTGAAGGAGAATGCAAGCCCGAGGAGCATGCAAAGGCACTATGTAAGCTCATGGGCTTGGATTCTACATCATATGTGGCGGCTTGGAAAGTAGGGAAGAAACCTACACAAGAAGGGGCTCAAGAAGCAACACCAAGTATAAGCAAGGAGGAGTACAAGAAGGATAAGCTTCGAGAGAGGCCAATGATCTTGCAGTTTGTGAATTTTTGTCATTCTTCTTTATTTCTTTCTCTCTCACACACACTTAATTAGATTGTAACACTACTTTGGTCCCATAGATCTTTTGTTCCATAGAAACTTACCCTCGTGGTGGCCCTCCTCCTCCTGGTCGTGGTACTCCTCCTCCGCTGCCTCCTCGTGGTGGTGCTCCTCCCCCCCTGGAATGAGTGTTATTACCTTGGTTCACTTATACTCTCTCTCTCTCTCTCTCTCTCTCTCTCTCTCTCTCTCTCTCTCTCTTTCTTTCTTTCTTTTTTTTGGGAAAAAATATCTTCTATTAAAAAGTCACCTCGAGGCAAAACACCTCAAGGCCAAATTACATCAGTAGCTGATAACAAGATACAACCAAGGTGAAAAAACCCCTCAAGGTAACCATGAAGTACAAAGCTGAGGGAAAAACCCTAGCTATACACGGAGATTAAGGAAAGGTGGAGGGAACAAGCGACGAAGAGGTTAATCAGCTTGTTTCAATACTAATTAGCTTATTTTAATTTTCTTGTTCAATGACGAGATATGCCTTAATCAAAGACTTCTTTGAAGACTTTGCAAAGTGTAATTATAATCCTCCACGCAACATTATTAGACTTTACAAAATCGACAAAGAAGTCAAAGAAAAGACCTCATTGTTTTAAAGTTTACTTTTCCTTGAATGAACTTAAAACCCTAAACCCTTGATATCAACAAGGATGTCATCATTCCACTGCCATCTTTATGTAGGCCTTGGCCCTCTTATTGAGCCTGGCCCAATCCTCATCTGGCATGTCACCAGGCTTTGTTTCCAAAAGAGCATCATCGCAATCTTTGAGGAACAGTATGCCTTGCATTCTATCCTGCCATAAATCAAAACCTGTGCCATCGAATCGCTTGATTTCCATCAAACTTTTGGCGTCAGATGCAGAGGAAGTAGCGGCCATGATGACTAACTGCAACTATGTACCACAAGTAGAATACAACACGCTGAAATTTTGGGCAAAATGCACCAAAAACGGAGTATAGCCTCACAGAAGTGTGCACTACAGCTCCAAATGGTCAAAGGAGCAATTTGAGGGAAAATGGGTCAGTTTAGGCACAAAAGTTAAGTTCTGAATTTTCTGCGCAGAAAATTTCAGCGAGCTAATTTGTGCCCAAAAACAACAATTTTAGTTGTTATTACCCTCAAAAGACATACATAAGGCTAATACACAGCCTTTAGATGCATGTAGGAGCAAAAGCCCCAATTTGTAGCATCAAATTTGCAGAGAATTGAGCCACAAATGGTCATACATAGGCAAAACTCGCTCAATGTGCATAAATTACAGCAATTTGCATTTTCCCCGATGTAAATACATCAAGCGCACACTTGCAAAAACCTGCGTAAATCTGAAATTTGCTGAAAAAACCTGTTTTAGAGACCTGTTTTCGGCAATTTCGGTGTTTTCGGGTAGCGAGGATCAAGTACAACTTAATACATGATTTGAAAACCTGTAGTGGCTCACCCTGGTGAATGGAAGCTGGAAGCATGTCAAGAGTGTCCATATGATTAGTCGCTCCAGAAAGCAAAAATACCGGATCAGATGGCTCCCCCTCAAATACAAGATTAGAGCCTCTCTCTCTCTCTCTCTCTCTCAGCTATGCAGATTAGAGCCTAAGACGGAGGAACACTACATATGTAGATGTCCGGTCTACTACGAGGAGGACTATATTACTCTCTCTTTAGAGAGGGTTTCGGGCCAATCGCCAGAGTGTATTAGATCCCACTGATAACGTCCTACCCCACAGATATCAGCTTACACTTGCCTCTCTCCTTGAGGACACCTTTATTGGAGTTATTATTATTGCTTTATCACACTTTTTTTTAGGAGATTATACAGTGCATAAAAATTATATAAAAATTCTTTCATAATATGAAATATGCATCATTTCTTTGGCTCTATTTTTAAATTCAACAATGACAAATAACTAGCAAGATTTTTCTCACCTAGCTCAGCTCCCTCGCCTTGCCCTTCCTCCTCATCTATAAAATTACATAAAGAAGTCATTTTAAAAATCCTTCATTATTAAAAGAATATCTTAGTATGATGAAAATAATAAGCCAAAGATTCACCACTACTAGCGGCCGCTGCACCCCCGAGGTCCACAACGTCGAACCGATCACGCTAGAAAAATTAATAAAATATATGATTAGGTACAAAACAAAATAAAATCAAAATGAAAAATGGGATGGGAAAGAAAATTCATGCAAAAAAATAGAATACAATGCAATGAGAGAGAGAGAGAGAGAAAGAGAGATTACTAGCTCTTGCATTGCCCTCTCGTCACCGAGTCTCGCCTTCACAAGAAGACGAGACTTCTTCGAGGCATTTTTGTTTGCCCTCTTTTTTGCTGATTCTGTAAAGTATACCTGTTGTTTGCCCCGATTCTTCTCTACAGGGTCCCCAAGGCCCTCTTGCTTGATATGTAGATTTAAGTTTGTGAATGAGGAAAATGATTTATTGCAATGGGTGCATTCAATTTTCCCTTTCTTGTGGTATTCGTAACGGGGATCCATCTGCAAACTTGAAAAATTTGGTATTAGCACCCAATACATTTAACTTAAGTTTATATTACCCTAGTACTAAAATGACTATCGCACATCTTGAATAAACTTACATAAAGAAAAGTTACCATGGGGGACACGAAGGGGACTATGAGCCATATCACCGAGCAAGGTAGGGAGTAGTACCAGGGGGCGTGGGCCAACGACACCCTTACGACAAGGGACACTACACGAGAGGGACTAAACCCAATGATTATGTGAATCATTTACGTGTGTGGAGTCTCAACCTCTCCATTTTCAATACTCTCAAATCTTTGAGCAGCACTGATGGCCATTCTTTGTGCAGTTATTTGACTGTACTCTCACACTCTTTGTGCAACATGGGTCGAAAGGGAGGTCAAATGGATTTTCCAACTCCTCGCGCCTTCTCTTCGCGGACTCTTGCGGCTTGCAATGTTGTCAAACCGAGAGGTGGATTGGGTAGATGACATGACGCATGGTTTGAACATCGTATGAAACTCGCGTGCGCACAACCACGCGAGCAACAGACGTACCTGGACGATCCGAACCGGGCTTCGAAAGCGGGGTCAAATGCATGATGCCAGCAAATAGACGTGCCTAGGCAGTCCGAATGAGGCGTCGAAAGCAAGGTCAAATACATTTCCCAATTCCTTGCACCTCCTCTTCGCGGACCTTTGCGGCTTGCATTCCGACTAAGCCGAGAGCAAAAGTGGGTAGAAGACACGCCTCGCCCGCGAAGAACATCGCCAGCAACGGACACGCCTCAACAGAGTGAACGGGCTCCTAAGGCGAGGTCAAATGCATATTTTCCAACTCACCTTCCCTTCCCTTCACGAACTCTTACAGCTTGTGTTCCGACCAAACCGGGAAACGGAATGTGTGTGTGTGACATGATTCATGCTTTGACCATGGTATGGAACTCGTGCACGCACAACAGCGCCAACAACAAATGAGCATGAGTGGTCTAAACGAAAAACATGAGACTAAGCACAGATAACAACAAAAACATCCAAAAGAACTTTATGTAAGATAAGCTTCTAGTAGGTTTATAGAGCAATATCCAAAAACAACATCACAATAAGGCACAAAAGCATGTCTACCAATAATGTGAAAACATGTTCTAGTAGGCCAGTGGGCCTACCTGAGTATGGGAGAACCACCCAGAGGGCCGAAGAAGCACGAAGGAGACAAGTCAAGCACAGAGGTTTGCAACCTCCACACAAAATGCCTGAGTGCCGACGAAGCACAAAGGAGAGAAGTCGAGCACAGAGGTTTGCGACCTCCAAAAAACGCCTTGCACAATTGATTGAGGAAAGCACCAGTATTTAAGAACAAGGAGGGCACCCCTTGAAATCAGCAAGAGACTCCGAGTTGAGCAGATTAAGCAAATCGCCGTGACACATCAGGCGGTGAACAGTAAAAAGCGTGAGAGGGTGCAACTACCAGTATGCATTTTTAGAAGTGAATAAACCTAATTAAGGCCAAGAAGAAGTTCACTTCAATCTAATATTGTACTGTTGCAAGGTAAAGTTTCTGGTAGCTCTTTTGGAGTTGGTAATCATCTATGTTGCATACCCTGCAGTCTGAGCATCTGAAATGCTTTAGTTTTGAACTCAAGACCTTTGATTCAAGAGGAAAATGAGATAACCAATCTACCACACTTGGGTGATAGAAAGGTTATCCCATTTTCCTCTTCTTATTCACACACACACACACACACACACACACACATTTTTGTTTACAATTACATTTTTTTATTATAAATGGGACCACCCATTTTTTGAAATTGATAAGATCTCTCATCTTGTACATTTGGGACCTCCCATTTTGTTTGTTCTGCTCAATTGTTGGGACCTCCCAATTATCCTAGGATACTTTCCTATTGTTGGGCACTCTAGCTACCTCACCTGGCCTTTCAAATATACTCTATGGACTAACTTTCTTCATATGGAACTTCCCACTTCATCTTAGTTTGGGGGAAGGGTTGAACCCGATAATTTATTCCAATCATCCTACTGGTAAGGTTCATTAAGATTAATGTAAACTCAGATCAATCTGGTGTGTTATCAAGCTCAGAATGATAGAGCTTTATTTTTATCCTGGTAGGTGTGAGTAATATTCTTTGTAAAAAAATTAAAGGTATCATTTAAAAAGCAAGAGTTTAATTGTGCAGTCAAATATTCAAGCTACTTCTGTGCCTGCCAACAGAAGTTAATAGAAACCAAGTAAGGTAGATACTCAGCAACCCTAATAGCCTGTTAAAGTATATCTATACCATACAATATCAAGTCACAGTCAAAGGTGAGATTGTGTAATATAAACCACACAAGTATAGACCAACAAGGGCAAGAGCATGGAACAATGCTTCATTAAAAGTTTTTTATGTCCTTGCCAGTGTCCCATCTGACATATAGGGACAGCATCATTGAGTTAACCATTCCTTTTGCAATAGCAAATCCTTTCACAGATTATATATATTGTTCAAGCTGCCCAATGTATGTATTTTGTCCTGTAGGTTAGTTTCCATTACTAATTTCAATACATTTTCACAAAATTACTTGTAGAATAATCCAGGCCAGAGTATTACATACCAAGGTATTATAGAGTCATAGTCTTGTACAGAAGATTAATCCAGATATGCAGCAGAGGAGACTCAATTAGTACAGATCAAGTAATCTCAAAAAATTACATGAGACTATTCAGGCTAGTATAATGGCCAAACATTGGTTTAGCCCTTTAATCATTTCAAATGATTACAAAAGGGATTCAGCCATGCAGCCTTGCAGTAGATGAAGGTAACCAAAGGAACCATATCCTTATAAAAAGCCATATAGAATGGCCAAGTGAGAAAACTTTTGTAGCTTATCAAACAACCACCATAAAACAATTAACATTATATACCCACCAGTAATATTGTCCAATGAGGAGCACAAGTAGTAAGAGAGAAGAATAAGCGTTTATTCAACTTAGTAATAGAAAACCCCAAGCAGGAATAGTATCTGTATAGTAGGTCATGCCCTCTAGGATCAACTTAAGAATACTATGAATTTTTCTCAGAGATCCCGGGATAAAAGTAGAGTTCAATCATCTATCCTTCATTACAGAATACAGTCCACTAACCTAACCTGCTCCTAAATAATGCAAAAGGAAAAAGATAACTCATAGTGTCCACTAAGGTTTAAACCTAACCAGTAGTATTGTTCAATGAGCAACAGGTATAGTAAGAGAGATGGGAAAGCATTCCATGATTAATCATCTCAGTAGTAATGGAAGACACCAAACAAGACTAGAGTCTAGGCAGTAAATCATACCCTGTACGATCAAATAAGTGTGAATTATCATAGAAAAGCAGTGATGTATGTAGAATAGAATCCTACATCCTATATTACATCATACAGACAAATCAACTACCCTGCCCATTATCAAGGCAAAAGGACAGAGATAAGGCAAAGTACCCACTAAGTTGATTGAGATTACTACCACTAACAATCCCAATAACTGTGTCTAAGAACCACCTGAACCACCAGGGGAATATAATAGACCATCCTATAAAATAAAAGGTAATTTTTAATGTAGAGCAAATACATTCCCCAGAATATAACCCTGCACTGGAGAAGATAAGCCAGCTACTAATCCTGTCACACAAACAGGGAATCATGTTGAACCAGTTTGAAAATTAGACCAAGCATGTCAACTCATTACCCATAATGAGAATGGCCATGAATTAATTCCAGAGAGGAAAAATAATCAATAAGGGACAAAGTTTTATTAGTTTGTGTTTAAGCAGGGTAGTTTTAATTAGATACTCAGATAACCAAGTATAGTTCATCAATCTGCACACCATCCCAACAACTACTGTCTGTACTAATTAATGAACCAAAAAGTTTTAAACAGTTATTGGAGACTTTAAAAATGAAGTAAGTAGGTTAGTATTCATTTCAATTAAGCATTCTGCATTTTAACCAAGTAATCCATGTAGGATATACTCAGTACTGTACCAGCCTGCCCATTAGGAATGTAAAATGAGGTGAGAGAGTTAAAATTCAGTTTATGTTTAGCACAGCCAGTTTAAAACAGACCATTACATATTCCAATCTTAAAGAACCATATCCATGTAGCAAAAAGCTAGTCCCAGTAGGTATAGAAGACCTACCTGAGCCATGTGTAGCACCAGATTTGTGTTGTAGCAGGGCAACCTTTGCAGGTAAGAGGTAAGCAGAAGGGATAGATTAAATACCACAAGGGAAGGTCAAGCCACCATGAAAGCACCGAATCTTCAGAACCAAATATGGATTCGCCGCCATCGACAGTCGCAGTTGCAGAGAGCCCAGTCCAAAAATAAGCATGTAATTGAATTGGATTCAGGAAGAGGGTAGCCAATTTTTTTTAAAAAATTAAATAAAAAAGAATATGTGTGTGTGTGTGTGTGTGAATAAGAAGAGGAAAATGGGATAACCTTTCTATCACCCAAGTGTGGTAGATTGGTTATCTCATTTCCCTCTTGAATCACAGGTCTTGAGTTCAAAACTTGTCGGATAGATCAATTTGGTCTCTTGGGATAGTTTCCTACGACGTTAAAAACCTCTCTTCTCTCCTCTCTCTTCTCAATGAAATTGTGATAGTATCTACATCGTACATGCATGCAAGCACTGATCATATCCTCTGCATACTAGTGTGTACACACAAATATCTGCATTCAAAATGTAATTAAAAAAAAGGTAGTATTTATTCTGCCCTGCCATCCTACCTCCAAGAGCCATGTAAAAAATGCTAGTTCTCTCTTGAAATGCACATTAACCTCTTCACAACCAAGAGCTTTTATGCATAAGGAACAAACAAGGCATAACCATAAGCTCCTCTCATAAAGCAACTAGACAAAGTGCAGTGACCTTCGAATGCATCTTGAAAGCATGTGCCACGATCGGAGTAGCTAACAAGGGAAAACAAATCCATGATGAGATCGCAAGGCAGGGCTTGCTGCACGACGACATTGTGTTGGGCGGTGCTCTACTAGACATGTGCGAGCATCTTGAAGGGGAAACAAATCCTATACAAGGCAGGGGTTGCTGCAGAAGATCATTGTGCTGGGCAATGCTCTAGTGGACAAGTATGCGAAGTGCAATGCTGTCTCAAAGGCACGATAAGTGCTGGACGGGCTACCTTCACGGGATGTTTTCTCTTGGATTGCACTGATTGCAGGATATGCACAAGAAGGTCACGCCAAGAAAGCACTGCACTATTTTGAAGAGATGCAGCATGAGGGCATCCTTCCAAATACAGTGAAGTGACCTACGCTTGCATCTTGAAAGCATGTGCCATGATAGGAGCAGCTAACAAGGGGAATAAATCCATGACGAGATTGCAAAGAAATGGTTGCTACAGAATGAAATTGTGATGAGCAGTGCTCTAGTCGACATGTATGCTAATTGCGGTGCTCTTTTAAAGGGGCAACAGGTGCTCGATGGGCTGCCCTCTAGGGATGTTGTCTCGTGATCTTGAATCAAGTAAACAAATTGTCCATCATGCAGTCTATTTTGTTTCACATACATGTTGGCAACAAGTGCATTCC
>NC_141603.1:59024137-59031637 GCF_047967505.1 Dipteris shenzhenensis
CACGAGAGACTTGCCTGTGCGAGAGGACTATGGTTGAGTTTCTCTGTAGAGAGAAGGCTGAGCAGCAGAATCGTGATGGTCTTCTGCAGAGCAGAAGCAAAGGTTGAACAAGCAAATCTGACATATATTGAATCCCACTTAAATATTTCTTCAATCATCCTAGAAGCATCATAGGGACAGGAACAACCGGAGGGACCAAAGAAACGGGAACAGCTACTACCAACTCATCAGCCAATATGTTTCCAAAGGGTCGAAAACTAAGTGATAGGGGTTTAGTAGAATCTTCTGGAATATTGATAGGGAGCAGTACCGGGGTTGGTTGGATGTATTTACCAGAATAACTAAGACCCGCATAGAAATATGCTACTGATGTAAGCACAGCTGGTGCAACAGTAGGTGCAGCTAACTCTCCGTGAGGTAATTGAATGATTCGCCGAGGAGACGGAGCACCTGACCAATTGGAAACGAAAATGAATGAAAACATAGTTCCAATAAATGGAACCCGGGGACGATACTCCTCTTCCCCCATCTAGGTTCTCGTCAAATCCCTAATAGATTCAAGAACATACTCAATAAGGTTTTGACTGCCAGTCGGGATGGTTTGTGAGTTGCGGGTAGCTACAGCAGATAACCCCAACAATATGGCAATTACTACCCAGGAAGTTACGAGAACTTGTGCATGAACTTGGAAATTTCCTATTTGCCAATAGAGATGTTAACCTACCTCCACGCTCGATACTTGATGTAGATCATCAATCCCATCAATGGGCAATTGTTTTATATCCGTGTCACCCCTCCCCCTTCATAAATTGACTAAGAAAACAAAAAAAATGAAAATTATGTGGAAAATAATTTGTGTGAAATGATTGAATTTATAGACATCTCAAGCATTGGATATTACGGGAATCGTTCCTGAAGTGGAATTATACCATACTTGTGCCTATTATATAACTCCCCGTTTACTTCATCCTATTCGGAATGATTGGAATAGTCACCAGTTTCACTATCGATCAATCTCGAGACCTTCGAGTTTGAACGACCTTCATGAATGGCTAATGTTAATTTGTCTAATATCCATCGGATGGGGGATCTTGCATCATCATTACCAGGAATTGGAATATCCGTGAGATCTGGATCACAATCCGTATCAACGACACAGATTGTGGGAATCCCCAAGGTGGTACATTCCCTAATAGCAGTAGATTGTTCATGCTGATCAGTAATTATCACCGATGGAAACCGACTTGCGATGGAAGGTAAGGGTTAGCGTAGCATGGCGAGTTTAGCACATGGAGGACTGTACACATTTAGGCTGCTTACATACACAAATGTCCGACCCATGTCCGAAAGTATCATGCACCTATGAATAGAAATAGTTCACTAACACCTAAGAATAGCACCTATTAACTAATCTACCAAGGTTTTTGTTGTTATGTTTATGCAATATATCAATGTTGAAATCTAAGGGTTGCAAAGATAAACATCCTTTGGTTCAGCTCCAAGAGATCTCGGGTAACTCTGAATTTGTAAATATTGAAGTTTACCACCTATCACACAGTTCATGCAACTGGTTGTAAAGTTAGTACACAAGTGTTTAATAAGCATGATCTTCTCCGATTCCTTGGAAAGATCAATGGTCATGATGTGACTGTGCTTTTGGATAATGGGAGTGCTCACAATTTTGTGGATGCAAAATTGGTTCAGATGTTGGGGCTACTGACACGCTCATGTGACCATGAGTATCGCGTGAGGATGGCTCGTGGCAAGTGGCGAGGACACGGATGTGTCGAATTAGATGGTTCCTGGCCTTGAGCTGGAGTTAGCGGATTTACAGGGAGACTCTTGATTTTCATATCATGCGTCTCGACCGCGCGGATGTTATCTTAGCAGTTTCTTGGTTTTATGATAAACAAGACTCATTGTATATAGACTATGTACATCACTCCTTGGTGTTTGTTAAAGACAATTATTTGCATGTAGCGGTGTCACTTTGTAAAAATGTTTCTGTAAATAATGGATTTGCTATTCCTGTTGTTTCCGCTCTTGAAATATTTAAAGATATTAAAACTCTTGATGTTGATTTATATCGTTGTCTTCTGTCTATTTTAGATGATTCTATTGTTTTTGGCACTATGGTTACTGAATTCCGGCAGAGTGTTTGCTTGTCTTCGATAGAATTACACGATTTGGATGAATCTGTGTTACTCCAAGAAATCATGACTGATTTCAAGGATGTTTTTCCTAATGACTTACCTTCGGGTTTGCCACCATTGAGGGGTGTGGACCACGCCATTGAAGTGGTTGTGACCTTATACCCAAAGAGTTGTGCAGGAAGTTGGATGACAAAGCCACTAAATGCATTTTTGTGGGGTACAGTCATGAGAGCAAAGGCTACAGATTGTATAACCCCAATTCAAAGAAGATTATAATCAGCCCGGGATGTTGTTTTTGATGAAAAATTAGAATTTCCCTTGGCTGGTTATGACATTTATTAGGCTGCAAATGATGTTTTTGAATCAGCAAGGAAAAACTCTAAAAACAATTCGAAAACCCTAAAATGCAGATGAAAACCCTAGAACAGAGAGATATGATATATATATTAACGTCTTCAAAAGGCCAAAATGACCTATGAGACCAAAAGTTTACAAATGTGGTGGATCTGATACAAAGTCTGTAAAAGCTGAAAGCTAAAAGAACTAAAAATCTAACTAAAAAACTGAACTGAAAAAGGTAGTAGGGGAGGTCCTAATGTGTAGTATCTAGGAGAGGAGAAGAGTAGTATCTGGGAGAGGAGAAGAGGATACATCCAAGAGCTCTCTAGACACCATATACATCAATTATCCAAAGATCGCTCTCATCGGCTGATGGCGGATAGCATCAATGTCCTCCATGGTGAGAACTCTGGCTGGACGACTCCCATGCCGTGCTGGTATGGTGTGGATCCTCTGTCGTAGTCTCCGATGGTGTCGAGATGGGCCCCTCATCCTAGGGCGGCGAGACCGTCCCAACTCCACCGATCGATCATCTAGTCGAGGTATATTGTGGAGCCTGCTGATCTGACTCTTCAATCTGTGGTGGCTGAAAGTAGTCTGTAATGTGCCTCTGGTGCTGTGTCTCCCTCTCTGAGCCCCTCCTCAAGAGATCCTCTCTGTGTCTACGCAACTCCAATAAGTAGAGTGTCCGAGACATCTCTGATCCTGGTATTTCATGACCCTAGAAAGCGGTCCGAAGCCCTCTCTGAATAGGCAATGAAAACGACCCCGTATCTCATAGTATACTGGGCAGTGACAAATGTAATGTAACTCTGTCTCTGGCTCTATATGGCACAACTGACAAATCCTGGCCTCAGCTGGTACACCTCTAAATCTGCCTGTCTCAATCTCTAGCTGGTGTGAGGATGTGCGTTTCTGACCAAGAGCACACCGTATCCCATGAGAGAGATGAGTATCCATATAGCTGGGTCTAATCACAAAGCCGTCCTCTGTAAGCTGGAGAAGATGCTCTCTATAGAAAGCCATCTTCGTACCAAGCTCATGTGCCGGCTGTATCCATGTCCTCTTGGTATCCAACTGAGTCAAGTCCTGCCTGATAAGCCGAGTAATGTCTGCCCGGGTGAAAGAGATGGAGGGTGCATCTAGGGAGTACTGAAAAGGAGGTAGTCTGTCCATACTAAAGCCATGCAGCTCAAACCAAGATGTCATCTGTGCATACCAGCATGATCTATCTCCCTGTGATGCCAACTGTCGTGAAGACTCTAGGGCTAAATGAGCATATATGTCTCTAGGGAGAGCCCAGGTGCGATGCATGAAAGAGACTGATCGAGTGAGTGCCTCCACCACCAATGGAGGGGCAGCGAGCTCTGCACGAATAATCTCATGTGGGATGGAGGCCTTGGCCCTAATCATCCGGAAAATCATAGAAACCAAGGGCCTCTCCATACATCGCCATCCATCAGTGCTACCAACTCTGCTATGATGAGAGAGAGAGATAACAGAATATGAAGGAAGACTATCTTTACTGTATAGATGGCTAGCAAAGAGTGGCAAAGCCACAGCCGGAGATGGGGCTGGAGTAGTATGAGGCAAGCTCTCAAGAGAGGGGAGGGATGATCTAATAATCACACACCAAAATGGAAAGGGAAGCCCCTCTTATATAGGGGCTGGAGGGGGGCTGGTCGGCCAGCCCTGCTGGTCGGGTTTTTCCAAGCAGTAGTGCATGAAGATTCTTGCATATTTCTATGCATATTTGTATATTAGATACACACACATTAATTGCACATATGAGATGCATATTAGATGCACATGCATCTAACATCAATATTGAAACATGTTAATGCATCTAAGGCTGCATGCTATCTATTGCCAATGCTTTATGCATATAAACCAAGCTCTTTATCGGAGAAATGGTCATGGTGGAGAACTATAAATCATACGCTAGTGAGCAGCACGTTGGCCCCTTCCGCAAGAGCTCTTTTGCAATTATTGGGCAGTGGCAAAAGCAACCTGATTGATGATATGTTGTTTGTCTTGGCAAGTGTGCAAAACCAATGCGCTTGAACAAAGTAGTAGATCTGATTCACAATTCAAGCAATCATCAAAATCTAGATAAGGTTCAAGTCTTAATACATTTTTAAGAAATAATTGACTTGGATGATGGTAATTTTGAGCCTATAACAAGCTTATATTTCACTTTAACTAGGGTTTCCTTTAAGGATAGCTCCTCTAAGTATTACCTTGATGATTGGGCCAACAACTTTACAAAGGTCACTAAGAAATTGAGAGCCAAAGGTGTAGACTTGGATAACAATTGATTCTTGATTATACAAGGTGAGGTTGATTTTGCCTCTAAAGATAGCTCCTCTAAGTATTACTCTGATGATTAGGCCAACTACTTGTCCAAGTTAGATGAATAAGCGTTGTGTTTTTTAGTATATGGAAACTTTGGAGATAGATAAAGAGTTTTTTTGTAGGTATCACAATGAATGAGTAGGTACTTTTTGAATATTATAGTCAATGAATATGTACTTTTTGAATATATATGCTTGGTCTTTAAAATTTAATATGTATTCAAATATACACTTCACTTATAATAAGCAAATTTATCTTTTGCTAAACATAATATGCATGTTAAGTTAACAAATATACAACTTACACATAATATGCAAACAAGATGCATTTTATGTTAACAAATATACATATATATGCATAATTGTTTATATACCCCACCCTTGTCACAAAGGCAGCAACCCAGCGAGCACTTGTCGCGCCTACATTTGAAAACAATGAAAGAGCTTTATATATCCCACCCTTGTCACAAAGGCAGTAGCCCAGCAAGCACTTGTCGTGCCTACATTTGAACATGCATCTCTGTGGATGCATACCGCCTGTTAGAGCTCATCTGGTGATGTATTGGACATGGATGGTGTCCTTTGAGATCATAGTGGGACTAGGCATCTTGTTTGCCATAGTGGGGTTTGTGGGAGATTCTGGAATGTCAGAATTGAGTTTGATGGTCCCTCTCTCTCTCTATCACACACACACACACACACATGCTTTTTTTTGTGTTAGAATTAACATATAAGACATAGTAGTCTGTAACTTGTACCTTGTAACTTGAAGCAACATATATAAGACAGGCATGGACCACACCTCACTACCTCCTATCCACAAAGATGCTATACTACAATGATCTAGCTATGCATCTATCTATGTATTTACCTATCCATCTACCACTTGTATCTAGTTTGGTATAATCTCTATGGAGCTAGCTAGAAACATGCAAAAGTCTATGCGTGGAGATGAGTATTTGAATGAGAAGTAAAGATGGGCAAAGTGAGCCATCTTATGCAAGGATCTTCCACATTTTACAATCAATTTTATTGTTATAAAATCCTTCACTAGCTCATTAGAAAATTAGTCATTCACCAACTTACATAGCCTACTGACATGATACAGACAACCTAGCCTTCATGTTTAATAGCGCTTTTTTGTGTCTCTATCCCACTACTACGTTGCATAGCTAGATACACACACTTTCATAATCAACATGGTGTAAAAGCATGCATCAGGTTCAAAAATTATAACACATGCTCTCTCTCTCTCTCTCTCTCTCTCTCTCTCTCTCTCTCTCTCTCTCTTGCGAGAAGAGGTGGGCTGGTTCCCATTTCATTAATGCTTGAAAAGTACAAAACGGCCTTAGGCCCACATACAAAGATCAACCTGGAGTAAAAACCATTGATTTGCTTCTCAAGGCTCTCCTCGTGTGCCTTGGTTATCTCTTCTTTAATTGCTTCTCTATGTCCCTGCCATTTGTTCTCCTCTATCACCATCCCTCCAATGTAGTCAAAAAACTCATCCACATACATGGCAATTAGTGTAGGAGATAACGGGCACCTTGCTTCACCATAAAATCTTATTTACTATTGTTTTATCGGAGTTCAAAACTAGCAATAGAATTACAAAGAATCATTTCATGATATCAAGTAGACCATTAGCCTTCCAAAATTTAGTAACATTATTAAGAGTAATGTACTTTAGTAACATATTCAAGTCATCACATTGCAAGTTTCTTATCCCTTGTTTTCTTTGTTGTGTCAAATGTTTTCTTTGTTGTGTCAAATGGCTCTTTATGAGCAAGATTGGATCATAGATTCATCTGCATCTTTTCATGTGACTCCTCATATATGGAGTGATTTTCTACGTGTGAAAGTAGACATAGAGTGGTGAGTTTGGGAAACAATTATGCTTGTGACTACAATAAAGCTTTCTTATCTCTAGCTTTCTACCATGTTTCTTTCTATGAAGATGGTGATGAGATTGGTGCATACTCATGCCATCCTCTTTCTATGAGATTGGTGCATACTCATGCCATCCTCTTGTCTATGATCATAAGTATCCTTGAGGATTCTCAACTCAACTTTTAAACAGGAGTTTGCTAAATTTCTGTGCTTGCAGTTTAATAAGAAGATTCCTCCTTAGGTTTTCCTAACTAGTCTTACAAACTTAAAAAAATTGGAAGCAATATCCCAGATGATCCAAGAACATCCTCTTGAATCAGGCTCATGGTTAAAGGTCCATGTGTTGCTTCTTATATTCCTCCTGAAGGTCTGTTTTTAATCAATAGCCAATCTTAAGACATTGCTAAATGTGTATAGCCACATAGTGACTTCAATGTTTTTGTGAGTGCATAATTCCTAATTTCTGGTCATCAACAATACTACAACAAGTGGTGCAGTCTTTTCGAGAGCTACATGGGCATTAAGCAAGCATGTTCAGAAATAAATAGCTATGCTAGAAACTTGTTGTGTAATGGTCTAGTACAAAAGTACCGGCAAGCAAGTGCTTCAAGGCCTTATGGATACATTCCCTTCAATTTAATTAGTTTAACTTTAATAAGTTTACATTTATGTACTTGCTTGCTTCATTGTGTACGGTGCATCACACTTATCCAACAGAAACAATATTAGTCAAATTCAATGGAGGCATTGACAATATACAAGGT
>NC_141603.1:59036637-59064137 GCF_047967505.1 Dipteris shenzhenensis
GGTGTCCTTTTCTTCGTCCTTTATACTATTTTCTTCCTCTAAATCTTCCACCATTTGGTACATGTATCTGGGAGCAAATTCAGCATATGATCTTCGAGCTCCACTGTTAAAGTAAACCCTATTGTTCTCCCAGTCGAGATATGTGCTATGCTTTCTGTGCCTTTCCTAGGATAACTTTTGTAACCATCTTATGATTACTAAATAACATTTAGGCAATGAATACTAAAGATCAAAGTTAAATGTCTAATTAACCACCATGGCCTCCTACCCTTGGAAACTTAATGTTACATAGTCTACTTTTCCAAGGTAAACATAATCTTTGTGAGATTAAGTTATTAGCAAATAACCATAGCATGTTATCACAATAGAATGGGTAGGAATTTCTCAAACATGAGAAGGTTCTTTTGTTATCTCCTTTAGGTTTTAAATATGTTCTAAAGGAAACAATTACTTATATATACACATATCAAAAGTGATATGCAAGATTTCACAATATAATTCTTTTGTGATTAAAGTACTTAATCAAATGCAAATTCTTGAACATGCATTTGCTAATTCTTACCCATAGCCTCAAGGTTTGGAATTCATACTCCATTGCTAGAATTCGTTAAGGAAGGCTACATAACTTTAATTACGCCAACTATTCAAATACCCACTATACATGCATTAACAAAATGAAAGGAGACCATACACACCATTTAGGGCTACATTTAAAGAGTTAGCCCCCCCTCTAAAAGGATTGTATTACAATTACATTGATACAACACTTTATGAGGCATTGGAAACCATAATTACCTGCATGAAAAATTAGGCAGCATAACGGCTACATTTACCCAATTAATCACCCCAAAACATGGAATTACACACTAGGCAATATAAATTCCTTCTCTTGAGCCTTAATTGATGAAAGAATTATCAATGACAATGGAAGAGAAAGACACATATTAATCCCTCTCTTAATCCCTTTCATCCTTTCATAATTTCGGCAACATAACTGCACATGCCCAATTTATCACCCCAATAACATTGAATTACACATTAGGTATTGAAAGAGCCTGACTTTGTATCTTAACTGATGAAAGAATCATCAATTAGCATGGTAGAGAAAGTTACACATTAATCCCTCTCTTAATCCTCTTCATCCTTTCATAATTTCGGCAGCATAACGGCTGCCGATGGCACTTATATAAAATGAAAGGAATAAGGAGAGATTCTTTGGCATGAGGAGGGTGAGCTTAGAGGGAATTCTCAGCCCTCTCATGCCTGCACTTCTTGGTACCTGCATGATTAGTACTCATAATCATGATTAAATTGCATAATTAAGAGCTTAATTACCTTAATTAGGGTTCTTGGACCTTGGATTAGGGTTTCTCCTTGAGGGTTGTGGCTTTGAAAGTCTCCCTACACCTTTCCTCAGCTCTGTTTGCTAAGAAATGAGAAGCCCCCAACTTCTAAGTGAGGCACTTTTCTCACTTTTAGCTTCCCTCATCTGCCATAATTAGCAGGTCATTGTGTGGCCTCTTCTGGAGTTGCCCCTTGTCTTGTTTCTTGTTTGGCCCATGTGAAAAGCTTATCCATCAGCATTATATTATAATAATATAATATTTACATATATTTTAACTTGGGCACTTTTATGGGGCACTGTATGGGGTGCAGATAGTTATTTTATGGCTATTAATGAGCTAGAAAATGCATTTCTGGCTTGTTTACTAGTCAGAGAATTACACAGAAAATTCCTATGGGTTCTTCTTGGAATTCTCCACATTATGGGACTTTGAAATCTTGGTTTTCATATTTTAACCTTGTGGAATAATTTTGAAATAAGTATTCCATCTATTGGTTCTTATGCTGCATAGTTATTTCTTTACCTAGAGTAGCTAATTCTAGGCTTAGAAATCCTTGGTAAGCAATATTTATGTCACTAAAATGTAATTTTGGTGACATTACCTCCCTCTAAAAATCATAGTTGTCCTCAACTATGCATGTGTCAGGGAATTTCATTTAGCCCTTCTGTGCTAATGGATCCTCTTTTTAGCACTGTTCCTTCCTTTACTAGTTGGCTAAACTATTAGGTGTTTAGATGGCATCACCAAACTAAACTAACCTTGTGTCATCTTTCTTTATATTTTCTTCCTAATCGAGTGACAAAGCTGATAGGTGTTTAGATTATGAAATCATAACTAAACTAACTCTTTATTCATTTGTGTACACAATAGAAAATAAGAAAGCTTTCTATTAATCCAAACTGGACATGGCCTTGTATTCTTGTAAAAGGGGTAAGGAAGACTGTAATTGAGGTTCTTGCATCCATCGGGCATCTTCTTCAGGATAGTGTAAAAACTTTACTAAATACCTTCTTAAGATCTTGCCAGATCTTAATACCTTATCTTCATGTTTAAGGATACATTCTGGCTTCAAGATCTCTTCTTGTTCCTTGAATTCTAGAGGTTCTTCTTCAATTGATACCACAGGTGGTTGTCCTTTAAATGGCTTCAATAGGCTAACATGAAAAGCATTATGAATTTCCAAATGCTCAGGAATCTTTATCCTGTCAAATGAAGTGTCATTTATCTTTGAAAATATTTGGAAAGGTCCATAATATCTTTTTGCTAACTTGCCATAATACTTTTGGTGACCTGTAGTTTCACCTTGCCAATTTTTACCTGTGGTATGTCTGAGGCCTGCTTTTGGGAATTTAAGAAGTACCCCATCATTTTCTTTAAGATCAAGTGACCTCCTATATCCCTCCCATGAGTCCTCTAGGGCATACATATCCCTCCCATGGGGCATACATATCCCTCCCATGAGTCCTCTGGGGCATACATATCCCTCCCATGAGTCATCTAGGGCATCAATATCCCTCCCATGAGTCCTCTAGGGCATACATATCCCTCCCATGAGTCCTCTAGGGCATACATATCCCTCCCATGAGTCCTCTAGGGCATACATATCCCATGAGTCCTCTAGGGCATACATATCCCTCCCATGAGTCCTCTAGGGCATCCATATCAATGCAACCAAATCACTGCACCCTAAACCACTGCACCTTAATCACTGCACCAAAACCACTGCACCTAAATCACTGCACCCAAACCACTGCACCAAAATCACTTAAATTATAAGTAAGATTTTTTAGTTTGAGCAATGCATAGAAAATCTCTTAAAGAAACCTTATTTATCTTTAAAAGCTAAGCTATGCATCATCCAACCTAAGAAATCCTACTTATAATTTTACATGTTTTCTACATCAACAACGTAGTATGTATTGACAAGGCTCTAAATTTTGCACCATACCTCTATTATCCTTGGATGATGCTCAGCCAAGAATGACTATCAGAAACCCAGTCCTCTAGGGCATCAATACCCCTCCCATGAGTCCTCTAGGGATTAATACCCCTCCCATGAGTCCTCTTGGGCATCAATACCCCTCCCATGAGTCCTCTAGGGCATCAATACCCCTCCCATGAGTCCTCTAGTTCTCTAGGGCATCAATACCCCTCCCATGAGTCCTCTTGGGCATCAATACCCCTCCCATGAGTCCTCTTGGGCATCAATACCCCTCCCATGAGTCCTCTAGGGCATCAATATCCCTCCTCTTGGGCATCAATACCCCTCCCATGAGTCCTCTTGGGCATCAATACCCCTCCCATGAGTCCTCTAGGGCATCAATACCCCTCCCATGAGTCCTCTTGGGCATCAATACCCCTCCCATGAGTCCTCTAGGGCATCAATACCCCTCCCATGAGTCCTCTAGGGCATCAATACCCCTCCCATGAGTCCTCAATACCCCTCCCATGAGTCCTCGAGTGCATCAATACCCCTCCCATGAGTCCTCTAGGGCATCAATACCCCTCCCATGAGTCCTCTTGGGCATCAATACCCCTCCCATGAGTCCTCTAGGGCATCAATACCCCTCCCATGAGTCCTCTTGGGCATCAATACCCCTCCCATGAGTCCTCTAGGGCATCAATACCCCTCCCATGAGTCCTCTAGGGCATCAATACCCCTCCCATGAGTCCTCTAGGGAGGACTCATGCACCCCTCCCATGAGTCCTCTAGGGCATCAATACCCCTCCCATGAGTCCTCTAGGGCATCAATATCCCTCCCATGAGTCCTCTTGGGCATCAATATCCCTCCCATGAGTCCTCTTGGGCATCAATATCCCTCCTCTAGGGCATCAATATCCCTCTTATGAGTCCTTTTATGAGTCCTCTTGGGCATCAATATCCCTCCTCTTATGAGTCCTCTTATGAGTCCTCTTGGGCATCAATATCCCTCTTATGAGTCCTCTAGGGCATCAATATCCCTCTCTAGGGCATCAATATCCCTCTTATGAGTCCTCTAGGGCATCAATATCCCTCCTCTAGGGCATCAATATCCCTCTTCTAGGGCATCAATATCCCTCTTCTAAGGCATCAATATCCCTCTTATGAGTCCTCTAGGGCATCAATATCCCTCTTATGAGTCCTCTAGGGCATTTATATCCCTCCTATGAGCCCCCCTCACCTCGGACCCACCCGCATTGTCCTCCGTCACGATAGCCTTGCCTTTCCTTCTCGAGCCCTTGTCCTCCTCCATAGCCTTGTCCTCCTCCATAGCCCTGTCTTTCTGAAGCCCTTTCTTCCTCGAGCCCTTGTCTTTCTGGCGCCTTTTCTTTCTCGCGCCCATTCCTTCTTTCGACTGCTTCAAAAGACGCGCCATCGCTCTGTCCATCAAATCATAAGATCGACATTTATGGTGATAAGATGCAAAATTATCACTGCTTGGCGGGGGTGCAATGAGATGCAAAATTCTCACCGCGTCCCGAGTCCCTTGTGAGAAATGGGTGATTTACATGGATTACTTGGAGGGAAGCACACCATCATAACAAGACACTAAGCAACATTATGAAATGTAAACAATGAAATGCTAGAGATCTTCCACAAAGGATCACATAGATTATATTAGCACAAAGCAAGAGACTATTACAAGCTTCTCTACTCACAAAGAGTATTTCCCACACTCTAGATGTGTACCACACAAGAAGATGATATAGGAGGGTGTAGAAGGGGGCACCCTTCTCCACCTACTCCCCTAAGATTACTCCACCTCCCTATGATCACTCCACCTCCCCTAGGATGGTGGGGATGCCCTTATATCAAGGAGAGGTAAAAGGTAAGTGTTTGTAACTCATACTAACCTTTGAATTAAGGTTTCCACTAAGGGTTGTCACCTAGACTATATTGTACACACAACACATGTGTGCACATACATCATATGGATGCTAGATCACATATTTCTCAACACTCTCTCTTGATCAAGCATCCATACCACGCAGGGTGTGCTTGGACCAAGATCTAGACCACTAAGAAATCCTTCACATAGAAGTGCTTTGCCCCACGGGCTATAAGGTGTTTACAACCATTGTATCACATAGATACATCACATGTAACATGTTGCCACTCATGTTGATCAATGAAGATTTTGTTGCACCAAGGAACCAAATTGAGACACCAAGTCGATGAAGAGGACACATAGTCGAAGTAGTCACATCACAAAGATGTTGAAGGAGCCACATAGTTGATATAGAACCACATGAATGAGTATATTGTACACCACACTCTCCACATGTACCATAAGGTAGATGACTCTTGCCACTAGAGTCATACTTCACATTGCTCCAAAATAAATCACCAAGAATCCACCAAGGAAAATGTAAGGACCACAAAGGTAAAGAAGAGACTTTGCCACCAAGCCTCTTGTTGTCACACAAGGTAGATGAGATGATCCATATGAACTCAATCTACCACATAGAGTTACCATGGAATCCATCCATCCAATTTCTGATCCATGCATCACATAGATGCTCACAAAGTGTAGAACCAAATCATCACAATATACCTCCACATAGGATGTAAAACAATGAAAATGTGCTCCCATTGGAGCCAGGTAGAACCACCAAGGAGGGTGATAACACCACCAAGAAATGCTCTCACTAGAGCTATGGACATCAAAAGTGCCCACAAAGATTTTGTCTTCACAAAGATTTGATAATGATGACAATGCACAAACACATGTGCCCACCGACTTGGAAATCCTCTCAAAGAATGATAATGACCTTTGTCTCCATCTCACACATAAAATAGACAAGGTCACCATGATGCTCACAAAGATATACATCACAAGGCTTCACACGTCACATAGGAGTCCTTTATACATAGGACATTACAAGGGTTCAAAGTATCACCATGATGAGCAATTGGGAGGATTATTTGCCCATTTTAGAGTTTGCTTACAATAGTGCCAAACATGTCACTACTGGATTTAGTCCTTTTATGCTAATGTATGGCTTTCAACCACGTTCACTAGTTACGGTGGGGTTGGCCAAGGAGAAAATACATGAAGTGAAACAATTTCTCCAAGATCATATGGATATGTTAAGAGGACTCATGGGAGGGATGGATATGGATGCCCTAGAGGACTCATGGATGCCCTAGAGGACTCATGGGATGGATATGGATGCCCTAGAGGACTCATGGGAGGGATATGGATGCCCTAGAGGACTCATGGGAGGGATATGGATGCCCTGGGAGGGATATGGGTGCCCTAGAGGACCCATGGGCGGGATATGGATGCCCTAGAGGACTCATGGGCGGGATATGGATGCGCTAGAGGACTCATATGAGAGATATGGATGCCCTAGAGGAGTCATGGGAGGGATACATATGCCCTAGAGGAGTCATGGGGGAGAGATATGGATGCCCTAGAGGAGTCATGGGAAGGATACATATGCCCTAGAGGAGTCATGGGGGAGAGATATGGATGCCCTAGAGGAGTCATGGGAGAGATATGGATGCCCTAGAGGACTCATGGGAGAGATATGGATGCCCTAGAGGACTCATGGGAGAGATATGGATGCCCTAGAGGACTCATAGGAGAGATATGGATGCCCTAGAGGACTCATGGGAGAGATATGGATGCCCTAGAGGACTCATGGGAGAGAGATATGGATGCCCTAGAGGACTCATGGGAGAGATATGGAGAGGACTCATGGGAGAGATATGGATGCCCTAGAGGACTCATGGGAGAGATATGGATGCCCTAGAGGACTCATGGGAGAGATATGGATGCCCTAGAGGACGCACACAATGAGAAACAATACTAATTTGAAAAATAACAAACTTAATCTAAAAAAGATTTTGTCGACTTTGCGGCTAAGAGCATCCGCGAGACGGGGTTGTGCTTCTCAGTCAATTTGGTCCGTCTTCATCGTAAACTCTCTCCCGAAGAGAATGCTTTCAATGCTTGAGCAATTGATAACGGCGTAAAGCTCCTTGTCATAAACTATGAATTGTTCTGAGCACTATCTAGTTTCTTGCTAATACACACCCCTTGAAGCACTGCTTCGATGCCAATATTATGGGCGTCCATTATGACCTCAAATGACACATCCCAAGAGGCAATCTCCAAAACAGGGACCTCGATCGCTACTTTCTTTAGCGCATAGAAGGCCTCTAGCGCTCTTCCTATGAGACCGCCAATTTTTGGAGATATAGTAGTATTTGGTCGATGTTATGCATGATGGAGTTGATGGTTATATTGTCTTTGGGATGATTATCATGAATTCTGCCCTCAAACATAACTTGTGTTCTTCAGAATCATAACTTGTGCTTTTATTATGTTTTTTCTTATGTTTTAAGTGTCAACTTTTATATTTTTTTTGATGTTGTAGGTGTGATCTATTTGTAGAGTGCCCTTCACTTTGTCAAATTTACAATAGATAATATATAATATCATGTGCAAAAGAATAAATGTGCTCTCTCCAAGATTGAGTGATAGGATCAAGAGCTTCCCTAAATGCACAAGAAGATTTAGACATTTTGCTTTCTCTCCCCCTCTAATTTTTGTGTTATTTGCTTATACTTGCATGTTAAATGCGACAAATGTAAAATGTTTGTAGCTTAAAAACTTGATGCCAATGCTATCGAGGGAGTTCATGTAATGGCCTTGAGACGCTAATTAGTCTTGATAAGCTCCATTTGGATCTTATAGTTAATTGTTTAAGGTGCAATGTCCAATCTTACACAAACGTGGGCTACATTACTCCAGCTCTTTCTTAAGATGTTAGAGAGACGGACATCTCTATCAACAATACCCCTTTGATGTGCTAAAAAAGCAACTTTGATTTAATATCTTTTTGGGTATTTATATATATGTATATTTCAATTGAAGCTACGGCTTCACAGGAGCTAGGGCTTCACAGCAATTTAACTAGGGCTAGGGCTTCATAGAAATTGAAATAGGGCTAGTGCAATTGAAGCTAGGGTTTCACAGGAGCTAGGGCTTCACAGCAATTTAACTAGGGCTAGGGATTCATAGAAATGGAAATAGGGCTAGGGCTTCATAGCAATTGAACTAGGCCTTCTGAACTAGGGCTTCACAATAATTGAGTTGAGGTGAGCTAAGGCTTCACAGCAATCGTTGTCATGCCCTATCCGTACGACTTTACAACAATTGGGCTAAGGCTAAGGCTAGTACTAGGGCTAGGGCTTCAGGGCTAGAGTTTCACAAAATGATTGGTGGGCTAGGGCTTCACCAACGATTGGAGGCTACGGCTTCATTTAGTGATTAGGCTATGGCTTCACAATGATTGGGAGCTAGGTTTAGGGGCTAGGTCTTGACACAACGATTATTTTGGTGTGATTTGTATACATCGTGTTTTTATATATTTGAAGATTTGCATATCTATGTCTTTTTGTGTATTTGTATATTTGTGTATATTTATATATGTGTATTTATATTTTTTGTATATTTGTGTATTTATATATTTGTGTATTTGTGTATTTATATTTTTTGTATATTTGTGTATTTATATATTTGTATATTTGTGTATTTATATGTTTGCATATCTGTATATTTTTGTATATTTGTATATTTATATATTAGTGTATATCTTTATATGTGAATGTATGTATATTTGTTTTTTGGTATATTTGTGTATATGTATATCTGTGTATATATGTAGATTTGCACATCTATGTCTTTGTATATTTGTGTATATTTATATTTGTGTTTATTTGTATATCTATAGATATGCATATTTATATATTTGTATATGTGCATGTTTGTATATCTGTTTGTATATATATTCATATTTTTGTATTTGCACATTTGTATATTTATACAAAACTATAAATATACAAATATATGAATATATCAGCATCGTCACATGTAACATAGCACATTGTAATAAGGTAACATTAGTTACATAAAGCATTGTCACATGTAACATAGCACACTGCAATAAGGTAACATAGTATGATGTATATTTTATCAAGGTTGCAACTAGCAAGAGGTGTTATGCCACAACAACACATGGCTACACACGCAAGAAGAGTGGATCACCCCTGAGATTGTGAGAGAAAAAGGAACGTCTCACTAGCCACACTACTCTATCCGCTTGCATGTTTAATCTATGCCTTGCATGCCCTCCCCTTCAACCTCGGCTCACTCAACTATCACGCTTTAGAGCCGAAGGGTTTGTATCCTTGTACGGGTTACATAGAGAACCAAACTCCAAAAAGTTCGGGGTGTACACTAACAGGGATTGGCTTCCCCATGTTAGTTGCTCTAATGGCACATGCTTTCAAGATGCATGCGTTACAAACAGTTTAATGCCTACTCACTTTGCCCATGTTGTGAATATCTTGCAATCAATGCGCTTCAAAGAGACATCTCAAGAAGGAAGTTCATGAACCACACATGCGTGCGTTTGTCACCACCGCACTTGGCATATATATAGGCATAGGTCCCGACATTAAGGGAGGGATGTCCTCATGATGCATGTGTTCATAAAAGTTGAAAGCATCTTGGCTTTTTGCTCTTAGATGTATCCTGCTACTATTAGTAGGATACACACATCTGTCTAGACTGTGCCCACAGACTGTGCCCACATCAAAAAATGCATAGTGGCACACATACTATGACTTTTATTTGGTGTCCTCATGTGGTGTCCACCCACTTATGTCCAAGTTCATGTCCAACCAGGCACTCTATCCTGCACATTCTCTTCAATGGCCAAGCATAGCGTCCTAATCCACTTTCATTCTTCTGTTTAGTGCCAGTTCTAAGGCTCAGACCACCAATGGTCCCAATAGCAATGCTCCAAACTTATTCCAAGAGAATCCTGAGGGAAAGCAACTGTAGAAAATATCATCTCCTAGTGGCACTTTTGAGCACTGGTTTGTTGGGGGGGAAACTTCAATATGATTGAGGGCCCCTCCGATAGAGTAGGCAGCAGGTAGACTACCATTCATGGCAGTTGAATCTTAAATTATATCCTCTTCCTTATTATAGCAATAGGAATTGGTGTATATGTGGAGTCAAAGCAAAGGAAGTGAGGCATAATCTTAAGATTGAGGCGTAGATGTAGCTGCACCCATATGCCAACTTTGAGTCTTAATATGAATATATGATAGAGGATCAATCTCAAGATCGAGCCTCCATCATATTTTAAAAGTAGGATTCAATGTTAGCATGGGCAGGGCTAAAGTAAACTACATGAGCTTTTGTCTCAAGATTGAACCTCTAGGCTTTATTCAAAGTCGTATGCAAAGTTTACCCTTGTTTTTGAAGCTACAGTATACCAAAAGATAGTGAGGCCAATATCACACGTCATAGTAACTAAAACACTTATCCAATAAATTCTAATGAAATCCTGACCTAGTACGCATCTTTAAAATGCTTTTAGGATCCAAACTAAGCTTGGTCTTGGATCCTTGGGGTCTTCCTCGTCTTCTATGACCTACATCAACAAACATCTACTCAATTCTTCTCTCTCTCTCTCTCTCTCTCTCTCTCTCTCTCTCTCATATACACACATAAGCACACAATGAGAAACAATACTAATTTGAAAAATAACAAACTTAATCTAAAAAAGCTTTCCATAAATGTTATACTCTCTCTCTCTCTCTCTCTCTCTCTCTCTCTCTCTCTCTTATACATGGACAGCACCAGCCTTCCCATCATCGACATCATCATGGAAATCATGCACAGCAACAGCATGGGCATTATCGGCATTCCCAGTTCCATCATTGTAAACACGAAGAACATCAGAAGCCGTCCTGGTGCACACCTTGGTTATCTCTGCCATGTCCCAGCCTTGAAGGCGTATAGATGTCACTGCTGCTCTCTCCCAACCATGAAGGCGTATAGATGTCACTGCTGCTCTGTCCCAGCCATGAAGGCTTATAGATGTCCTTGCTGCTCTGTCTCACTGCTGCTCTGTCCCAGCCATGAAGGCTTATAGATATCCTTGCTGCTCTGTCCCAACCCTGGAGGCTTATAGATGTCACTCTACTGCTCTGTCCCAGCCATGAAATGAAGGCTTATAGAGTAGCCAAAGTTCATGACACACACACACACACACAAGATAGAAAGGGAAAGCAACGAGAGACATAGATCTATGATTGTGCAACTACATAACACATCAAAAGTGACTAAATCCACATCAAAAGTCCATAAAAACTGACAATATCCTCATCAAAAGTGACAACAACAAAAATATATATGTATATATACAATACTAACTCATGTGTCTACTACTACGCCTAAGCTCATTCGTCACGATTCTAGGAAGCGTCTGAGACTTCCTAGGCCTGCCGCGTCTTCTAGCACTGCAAAATATATGAGAATGAAATTAAGAATGAAAACTGAAATTTCTACTACTAGAAATTTTGTACAAAGTCCATGAACTGTGACCTTATATACTAGAACGCAACAAAAACAAATCATGCTTTTTCAAATGCACAATGTTCAACAATAAAAGTAAAGTTTTTTGAGATAAAAGAACAGTTCATAAAAACTAGTTTTTGAGATAAAAGTAAAGTACTCTAAAATAAACACCAGTTCATAAAAAACCATTGACTCAAAAATTACACAACGTCCTTACATTAACAATGTTCAATATCATATGAGAACCAAGTGGTGACATTTATATTGTTGTCTAATTCTACACAAGGCTCTAAAATTATGTTCACCACCACTACTACTTCATCATCATCTAAAACCCTCCCTCTATACAATCGATCCTTTTCATAGTCGGTGAGGATTTGGGCTTCTGCGACCCTTCTTCCATCTTTAAGAAGATAGACATCAAGCATATCTACACACAATATAGAAAGATTCTCTCTCTCTCTCTCTCTCTCTCATGCGCGCACACACAATAATAGAGCATGTAGAACAGGTGGTTCTTATCTCGTTCCGATCGGAGCTCTGTAGATGGTTATGTGCACCATGTGCACGCCAGAAACATTCATTTAAATTGCACGTACCAGATGGAGTACTTTATTTGATGGTTCACTTTCAGGTGGAGGAAACTCTAGAAAAAGGGACTTTGGGGAGAGTAAAAAAGGCAGCCATAGGGGGCTCATTAGAGGCATGTGTAGATCCAAGAGCAAGAGCCGGGTTCTCTTCAGAGGGTCGCCATCTAGAAGACAAGGGCGCCAAGCAAATCAGCGCCACCAAGAAGTAGAATAAGGGCTGCAAGCATACCTGCGGTCTCTCTCTTTTTTTCCCTGCGCAACAGCCAACCAAAGAGCCTTCTTCTCTCTCTCTCTACCATAGCCGCAAGGCAAGCTTTCCCTCCACCATTCTCATCCAATAATGCAAGCACCCTAGGGCTGTGTTTTCAGCCAGAACCCATCTCTCTAATCTCTGTTTTCAGCCCAAGCATAGTACCATTAACGCAAAGCCAAGAGGAACCTTTAGCGCCCAGAAACACTCAGATTTCAGGAAATTTACAGCAGCCTATTACCTTGTGTTTTCAGCCCTAAACAGGCCATAAACTTAGGTAGGCATAGTGGGCACAAGTGGGGCAAAGAAGGGGTTACTTGGGGGGTCAAGAAGGGGCGAAATTCAGTAAGAACAGAGGCTGGACAGCAAGTAAAACAGATCAGAAATTGACATCAAAGAAGGGCACTAACGCAACCGAAAGTAAACCATTCCATAGATGTCTTGCTCTTGGTTTTTTGGTTGTGGGAATGCAATGCAACCTTATGCTGGAAACTCTTAGGAATGGGGGCCTTTGGAGCCCGGACTCCACGAGGACGGCCCCCCCCTTATTATTATATTGAAGATCCTTCATATGCCAGTTGTATTACCGCCTGACGAGAATACACATCATCATCTTCCCCACAAGAGGCCTCAAGCTCCCATGGAAGCTTGACTCTACACAAAGCAGAAGGCCATTGCCATGGAGGTCAACAACAGCAACGAAGCAGCGTTTACATCACGACCGTCAAACAACAACACGACAACAACAACGTCACCCACATTCAGCGGCAACAAACCACCGTAGTCACGAGCTCAAGGACGGTTCTCTCTCTCTCACTTGGACAATGTTGAGGAGCTCCTCCTTTTGGCTTTATACCCCTTTGTTTCCATCCCATTTCCCATATGTGAAATTAATCATTTGTCGCGTGGCAAGCAGCCACGTCTTCCCTCTATTTCACTTGAAAAAAAACACAAAAAACACCATTTTTTGACATGTTTTGAATGAGCTTTCGGAACAGCTTTGGCCATGATTTAAGGGCTATAAAATCCATGTTTTTTAAGCTATATAAAATACTACATAAACTTGTAAAATGCTATATATATAAGGTGTTTTAAGCTATATTCAAAGGGTAGATAAAACTCAAAACCCCGCTAAAAAAATCATGATTAAAAAAATAGTTTTTTTAAGGCAAAACTAACTCCAAGTGTATCAGGGTGTATAAGCATATAGATAAGTATGTATGGCATGCATATAGATATATATAAAGACAAAAAACTAAGGAAACATTACAACACAAAAGAAGCTTACCCTGTGGCTGCTCATGGGGACCCTCCTGCTCCTCCCCCTCCTCCTCGTGGTGGTCGTGCCCCTCCTCCCCTGATCCTGGCAAGAATGTAATTACTTTTTGTTTAGTTATAGTCTCTCTCCTTATCTCTCTATTTTATGATTTTCATCTTAGGATTTTCAAATTGTTTTTAGGATTTTGTCATTCTTCTTTATTTCTTTCTCTCTCACACACAATTAATTAGATTGTAACACTACTTTGGTCCCATAGATCTTTTGTTCCATAGAAACTTACCCTCGTGGTGGCCCTCCTCCTCCTGGTGGTGGTGCTCCTCCTCCGCCGCCTCCTCGTGGTGGTGCTCCTCCCCTCCTGGAAGGAGTGTTATTACCTTGGTTCGCTTATATTCTCTCTCTCTCTCTCTCTCTCTCTCTCTCTCTCTCTCTCTCGGGGAAGCACAGATCTGTATTACTGAGTATGAAAAATCCCTCAGAGTGCCAGTGGTGGCCTACTTAGGGGGCATACAAACTATACAACAGTGGGTGACCTGCAGGCAAGTGGTGCTAGATCACGGTGGTGCGTGAGATGTGTGCAATATGAACCACTGTGGTGGGGTGTACTCCCATCTGGCATGTCCTCCGACAATCCTGAAGAAAAGAGGCGAACATCCCCATCTACGAATGAAAGCCTGTCGTCTGTCCTGAGCAGAGTGGGACGGACGACATGAATCATCATAAATGGAGCGCAACGAGCGGATCAGATCTAACCCAGATCATGACTAGTGTGTCGCGTGTCGATGGCTGTGTGTGACCAAGAACATGGAGGCAGCGGGCTCTCCAAATGTTCCACATCGCAATCGCAGCAATCACTGTGAATACATCATCCCTGTGCCAATGCTCCAACTGACGTGACTCTGGAGGGATCATACTGAGGCATCCCCGCGAATATCCCATCGTTGTAAGCATAAGAACTGGGTCTGTATCCTCTCCCTCAAAAAATATATGTGGACCTGGCCAAGGAAGAAGCGACAACACAGCCCCTCAACTGAGAAACCCGGCATGCAAACCTGCCCTGCTCAGCAATAAAGCCACTGCCCTCCACACTGAAAAGGCAGCTGGACAGGACCACAGGCAGTGGGCCTCAGACTCCGAAACATGCAAATCACAGCAAATACATATGGGATCATGGCCCATCAAGGCACCCCAAGTGCCTACTGCAAGACCCGCATGGGCAGCCATCCAGAAGAAGAAAGTGATCCTGCGGGGGATCCTCCAGCCCCAAATGGAAGTCTAGAACTCTGTCAAGAATGTGTGGGAAAGACCAGCACGCAACCATGTACCCAAGCGAGTTGGCCTATGCAGTGATCGACGGAGTAAGCAATGTCTCCCAATCCTCACAGAATACGCAAAGAAAGATACATGCCGAGCCCCCTGTTCCACAGAAGGCCACTCCCACTCACCAAGGTCCCAAGACAACTGTGAAAGAGGACGCCCCTCCCATATCCATAATCGCCAGCTGGGGGCCATATCAATGTGAAAAGACGGGTCCACCTCCCGCCTTTTCTTGTAAGAACCTACCACACGGATGGGAGTCCAGTCATATTGTCGCAACTCCTCCAGACATCCCAAACCATGATGCAGCAAAGCTAGGGGAGGGCTAGTAGAGCGGGACCACTCAACAGCCTGATGGTAGCAAAAGATGTTATTCAAGATGCAGCGATCCTGGATAAAAGCAGTCTGGGATCCATGAATGATGTCAGGAAGAAACGGTCTCGCCCGCGCCGCCAGCATAGTAGCAAATATCTTATATACCGTAGAGAGAAGCGTAATGGGTCGCCACTGGCGCAGAAGCGTGCTATCCCCTCCCTTCGGTAGAAGAGATATGAGTCCCGAGCAAAGAGAACGTGGCATGGACCCCGAATCATATATCTCCTATAGGCCACGAAGCAAAACCCCAGAGATAGCATCCCAATGAGTAATGAAAAACTGACGAGTAAGACCATCATCCCCTGGACAGGAAGCCGGGTCGAGAACATCCACCGCCTCTCGTAACTCTTGCACTGTAAACCCCGAACAAAGAGAGCGAGCCATCTCAGCTGTGGCAGAGCGTCTCGTGTGAGACCATACAGTATCTCTGGCATCCTCAACCTCAGGTGTGACCGGGTCAGCATTGAAGAGGTCCTCAAAATAGGTAGTAGCGATGTCGAGAACACGATCTGGGTGAGTCTCCAAGAGCCCCTGATCGTCCAGGACTGCACGGAGAATAGTCCCAGAAGATCTCTCCCTCTGTGCGGCAAAGAAGTCTTTGTTCATCCGGTCACCAAGCGCTACCCAACGAGCCGCTGTCGCGTGACTGGCGAACTCAGATCTTCTCTCCTGAATCTCCCAAATCTCTGCAAGTAACTCAACGTGTCTACCAGCATAATGTGCATCACCCGGATGGGACTGTAAAAGGCGCTGAACCGATGCTAGAGGGGCAAGCAAGGAGCGCTCACACTGGGCTGCCTCACGACGACAAGCAGAGGTGGTCTCCCGGCAAGATGTACTGGACTCCCTGATACAAGAGGCAAGAAACTCAGAATGCATATCCTGTACAATAGGATCCTCAGAGATGGGATCTGCTCCCCAAATCTGAGCAATACGAGCAGATAAATCACTAGTAGAGAGCAACCTGTCAGGAATCCTCGACCCCCGCCGCACTGCAAGGGGCCGTGCAAAAGCAATAGTCAAAGAAACAGGACTATGATCTGACATCGAAGTGCCAAGCCAGATGCAAATGGAACCACCCAAGTAGGAGGCCCAGTCGCCAATATAGAATCTATCCAGTCTTTCCAGTAATAAGCGCCCCTGCTGACGGCACAAACCCCAGGAAAAGGCCAAGGAGCGAGCCTGGTGTACAAACGAAGGCATATGCCATGTATCCACAGCGTGAATACATAACAGAAATCTCTCCCAGGTGTCCTGCTCTGACCGCGCAATGGGAGTCAACACAAGGGCAGCCTCAGCCGAGTAGTCCTAGGCAGACTCAATGTTGTTGAAGTCTCCTCCAACAACCCATGAATCAACCGAAGAAAGAACAGGACCGAGGGCGTCCACCAAAATGCGCCAGAAAGCCGACCGAGCTCTAGCATGAGTCGGGGCATAATCGACAAGAAGCCAATCCGAGCATCCGTGATCCTCACAATCACATACATAGCCCTGCCGGGCACCAGAATATCATGCTGACACACTGAGGCTACAAACGCTGAGCTAACAGATATACAAACACCACAATTGTGACCAGAATCCCCAATAGATGGTGACCAATAGGTGCGGGATCCAGATCCCAGGAGATGACCATAGGGATGTGCCAACTTATGCTCCTGCAGCATCAAGATGTCCACAGGTGAAGAAGTTACAGAAGCAATCTCTCTCTTAAGTCGGGAAGCTCTGTTCCCAACTATCCTGGAAGTACGTAAACCATTAACGTTCCAAGAAAGGATATGCATAGTACCACTCTGGAAGCAAGAAACTGTACATCCATAACAGCATCCACAAGGCCATGCGCCATAGAGACCCAACAAAAGCAGCCATCATGACACGTGCATCAAACCACGCTGGAAGCATGAAACTGAACATCCATATCAATAACCACGAGGCAAAGGGCCATAGAAACCCAGAAAGTAGAGAAAATACATCCATAACCCCAATATCTACATCCACCAGGGCAATTGTGCATAGCGGGTGCAACGCAAACAAGGTAGACCACAAGATAATACATCCCACAAATAGCAAGGACATCCATAATCAAGAGCATGCATAGCATCCCTGCAACATGACTAGCAACTGTCTGCATCACAATCTCTGCCTCTTGGAAGAGACTGTCTTCACCAAAGTAGCATCCTGTGGTGGAAGACAAGGAATCCTCTTTCCCTCTGCAAACAAATGTACATCAACCAACCACTGAGTAACCACACACATCGCAAGGCCATAGCCACCCTCTTGATGCCCCAATCCTCATCGAAGAGGGCATCAAGAAGGAATCCTGTAAATATAGCACCAAAGGTAAGCAGAAACAGGACTCAGCGTCCAGCCACTCCATCGCACCACAGCAGTGAGGGAACAGAGACGCAAGCCACAACCAGCATCAAAATGATGGCAAAGCCAATCCTGCAGCTGAGACGGCGTATGTGAACGAACATGCTGAAGCACACTCTCCTCTGACCATACCTCTCACCCTCCAAAAGGTAAAACAAAAGAGCGAATTGAGCCGGAGGCACCACCAACAAACTGTAGACCAGCGCTAACTCTAGCTGATCGCTGTAACAAGTAAATCCTGAGCAAGAAGGGACCCAAGGTATGGCCGCTACTCTCTGCCCGCTCTGCACCCCAAGCTGGTGGACTGAAATCTAGAAATGCACGAGGCACTCTAGAAGGCGAGGGAGGCGGAGGCGGTGGGGACGCAGGTAAGGCCAGGAGAGTAGGAGTAAGTGCAGGCGGGTGGCTATCAACCTGCATGGCAACAGGCACAGCAGGCCAAACTGACTGGAGAGGCGGGGCACCCGTGGCGAGGGTAAAGGGGGGAAATGAGAGGCCTGGAGTCCTGCTGGCGAACTCTGAGGATCCGGCTCTGAAGAGAACTGAGTACCTGGGACTGAAGAGAGCGCTGGCGATAGTGGTCTGGGAGCAAGCCCAACAGGCGGTGCAAGGAGGTCAGGCCGCTCTCTCTCTCTCTTTTTCTTTTCTTTTCTTTTTTTTTGGAAAAAATATCTTCTATTAAAAAGTCACCTCGAGGCAAAACACCTCAAGGCCTTGAAGTACAAAAACTACAGGAGGAGATGGCTACACTCAAAGCTCGTTCCAACATGAAGGAAGGAGAGATACCACATGAGATGTTGGCGTACATAGTGGAGCTCAAGATAGCTCAAAAAGAGCTTGTGGCAAAAACACAAGCATCAAGATGGCCCGACATCGTGAAGAGGTCGTCCAACGAGAGCTTACCCAAAACAAGCCTTCCCCCGTGCTCATCAATGGAACCTTGGAAGAGGAACAAAGGACTAGGGCCTTCTATGTTTGCGTGACCGGCTTGAAGGAGAATGCAAGCCCGAGGAGCATGCAAAGGCACTATGTAAGCTCATGGGCTTGGATTCTACATCATATGTGGCGGCTTGGAAAGTAGGGAAGAAACCTACACAAGAAGGGGCTCAAGAAGCAACACCAAGTATAAGCAAGGAGGAGTACAAGAAGGATAAGCTTCGAGAGAGGCCAATGATCTTGCAGTTTGTGAATTTTTGTCATTCTTCTTTATTTCTTTCTCTCTCACACACACTTAATTAGATTGTAACACTACTTTGGTCCCATAGATCTTTTGTTCCATAGAAACTTACCCTCGTGGTGGCCCTCCTCCTCCTGGTCGTGGTACTCCTCCTCCGCTGCCTCCTCGTGGTGGTGCTCCTCCCCCCCTGGAATGAGTGTTATTACCTTGGTTCACTTATACTCTCTCTCTCTCTCTCTCTCTCTCTCTCTCTCTCTCTCTCTCTCTCTTTCTTTCTTTCTTTTTTTTGGGAAAAAATATCTTCTATTAAAAAGTCACCTCGAGGCAAAACACCTCAAGGCCAAATTACATCAGTAGCTGATAACAAGATACAACCAAGGTGAAAAAACCCCTCAAGGTAACCATGAAGTACAAAGCTGAGGGAAAAACCCTAGCTATACACGGAGATTAAGGAAAGGTGGAGGGAACAAGCGACGAAGAGGTTAATCAGCTTGTTTCAATACTAATTAGCTTATTTTAATTTTCTTGTTCAATGACGAGATATGCCTTAATCAAAGACTTCTTTGAAGACTTTGCAAAGTGTAATTATAATCCTCCACGCAACATTATTAGACTTTACAAAATCGACAAAGAAGTCAAAGAAAAGACCTCATTGTTTTAAAGTTTACTTTTCCTTGAATGAACTTAAAACCCTAAACCCTTGATATCAACAAGGATGTCATCATTCCACTGCCATCTTTATGTAGGCCTTGGCCCTCTTATTGAGCCTGGCCCAATCCTCATCTGGCATGTCACCAGGCTTTGTTTCCAAAAGAGCATCATCGCAATCTTTGAGGAACAGTATGCCTTGCATTCTATCCTGCCATAAATCAAAACCTGTGCCATCGAATCGCTTGATTTCCATCAAACTTTTGGCGTCAGATGCAGAGGAAGTAGCGGCCATGATGACTAACTGCAACTATGTACCACAAGTAGAATACAACACGCTGAAATTTTGGGCAAAATGCACCAAAAACGGAGTATAGCCTCACAGAAGTGTGCACTACAGCTCCAAATGGTCAAAGGAGCAATTTGAGGGAAAATGGGTCAGTTTAGGCACAAAAGTTAAGTTCTGAATTTTCTGCGCAGAAAATTTCAGCGAGCTAATTTGTGCCCAAAAACAACAATTTTAGTTGTTATTACCCTCAAAAGACATACATAAGGCTAATACACAGCCTTTAGATGCATGTAGGAGCAAAAGCCCCAATTTGTAGCATCAAATTTGCAGAGAATTGAGCCACAAATGGTCATACATAGGCAAAACTCGCTCAATGTGCATAAATTACAGCAATTTGCATTTTCCCCGATGTAAATACATCAAGCGCACACTTGCAAAAACCTGCGTAAATCTGAAATTTGCTGAAAAAACCTGTTTTAGAGACCTGTTTTCGGCAATTTCGGTGTTTTCGGGTAGCGAGGATCAAGTACAACTTAATACATGATTTGAAAACCTGTAGTGGCTCACCCTGGTGAATGGAAGCTGGAAGCATGTCAAGAGTGTCCATATGATTAGTCGCTCCAGAAAGCAAAAATACCGGATCAGATGGCTCCCCCTCAAATACAAGATTAGAGCCTCTCTCTCTCTCTCTCTCTCTCAGCTATGCAGATTAGAGCCTAAGACGGAGGAACACTACATATGTAGATGTCCGGTCTACTACGAGGAGGACTATATTACTCTCTCTTTAGAGAGGGTTTCGGGCCAATCGCCAGAGTGTATTAGATCCCACTGATAACGTCCTACCCCACAGATATCAGCTTACACTTGCCTCTCTCCTTGAGGACACCTTTATTGGAGTTATTATTATTGCTTTATCACACTTTTTTTTAGGAGATTATACAGTGCATAAAAATTATATAAAAATTCTTTCATAATATGAAATATGCATCATTTCTTTGGCTCTATTTTTAAATTCAACAATGACAAATAACTAGCAAGATTTTTCTCACCTAGCTCAGCTCCCTCGCCTTGCCCTTCCTCCTCATCTATAAAATTACATAAAGAAGTCATTTTAAAAATCCTTCATTATTAAAAGAATATCTTAGTATGATGAAAATAATAAGCCAAAGATTCACCACTACTAGCGGCCGCTGCACCCCCGAGGTCCACAACGTCGAACCGATCACGCTAGAAAAATTAATAAAATATATGATTAGGTACAAAACAAAATAAAATCAAAATGAAAAATGGGATGGGAAAGAAAATTCATGCAAAAAAATAGAATACAATGCAATGAGAGAGAGAGAGAGAGAAAGAGAGATTACTAGCTCTTGCATTGCCCTCTCGTCACCGAGTCTCGCCTTCACAAGAAGACGAGACTTCTTCGAGGCATTTTTGTTTGCCCTCTTTTTTGCTGATTCTGTAAAGTATACCTGTTGTTTGCCCCGATTCTTCTCTACAGGGTCCCCAAGGCCCTCTTGCTTGATATGTAGATTTAAGTTTGTGAATGAGGAAAATGATTTATTGCAATGGGTGCATTCAATTTTCCCTTTCTTGTGGTATTCGTAACGGGGATCCATCTGCAAACTTGAAAAATTTGGTATTAGCACCCAATACATTTAACTTAAGTTTATATTACCCTAGTACTAAAATGACTATCGCACATCTTGAATAAACTTACATAAAGAAAAGTTACCATGGGGGACACGAAGGGGACTATGAGCCATATCACCGAGCAAGGTAGGGAGTAGTACCAGGGGGCGTGGGCCAACGACACCCTTACGACAAGGGACACTACACGAGAGGGACTAAACCCAATGATTATGTGAATCATTTACGTGTGTGGAGTCTCAACCTCTCCATTTTCAATACTCTCAAATCTTTGAGCAGCACTGATGGCCATTCTTTGTGCAGTTATTTGACTGTACTCTCACACTCTTTGTGCAACATGGGTCGAAAGGGAGGTCAAATGGATTTTCCAACTCCTCGCGCCTTCTCTTCGCGGACTCTTGCGGCTTGCAATGTTGTCAAACCGAGAGGTGGATTGGGTAGATGACATGACGCATGGTTTGAACATCGTATGAAACTCGCGTGCGCACAACCACGCGAGCAACAGACGTACCTGGACGATCCGAACCGGGCTTCGAAAGCGGGGTCAAATGCATGATGCCAGCAAATAGACGTGCCTAGGCAGTCCGAATGAGGCGTCGAAAGCAAGGTCAAATACATTTCCCAATTCCTTGCACCTCCTCTTCGCGGACCTTTGCGGCTTGCATTCCGACTAAGCCGAGAGCAAAAGTGGGTAGAAGACACGCCTCGCCCGCGAAGAACATCGCCAGCAACAGACACGCCTCAACAGAGTGAACGGGCTCCTAAGGCGAGGTCAAATGCATATTTTCCAACTCACCTTCCCTTCCCTTCACGAACTCTTACAGCTTGTGTTCCGACCAAACCGGGAAACGGAATGTGTGTGTGTGACATGATTCATGCTTTGACCATGGTATGGAACTCGTGCACGCACAACAGCGCCAACAACAAATGAGCATGAGTGGTCTAAACGAAAAACATGAGACTAAGCACAGATAACAACAAAAACATCCAAAAGAACTTTATGTAAGATAAGCTTCTAGTAGGTTTATAGAGCAATATCCAAAAACAACATCACAATAAGGCACAAAAGCATGTCTACCAATAATGTGAAAACATGTTCTAGTAGGCCAGTGGGCCTACCTGAGTATGGGAGAACCACCCAGAGGGCCGAAGAAGCACGAAGGAGACAAGTCAAGCACAGAGGTTTGCAACCTCCACACAAAATGCCTGAGTGCCGACGAAGCACAAAGGAGAGAAGTCGAGCACAGAGGTTTGCGACCTCCAAAAAACGCCTTGCACAATTGATTGAGGAAAGCACCAGTATTTAAGAACAAGGAGGGCACCCCTTGAAATCAGCAAGAGACTCCGAGTTGAGCAGATTAAGCAAATCGCCGTGACACATCAGGCGGTGAACAGTAAAAAGCGTGAGAGGGTGCAACTACCAGTATGCATTTTTAGAAGTGAATAAACCTAATTAAGGCCAAGAAGAAGTTCACTTCAATCTAATATTGTACTGTTGCAAGGTAAAGTTTCTGGTAGCTCTTTTGGAGTTGGTAATCATCTATGTTGCATACCCTGCAGTCTGAGCATCTGAAATGCTTTAGTTTTGAACTCAAGACCTTTGATTCAAGAGGAAAATGAGATAACCAATCTACCACACTTGGGTGATAGAAAGGTTATCCCATTTTCCTCTTCTTATTCACACACACACACACACACATACACACACATTTTTGTTTACAATTACATTTTTTTATTATAAATGGGACCACCCATTTTTTGAAATTGATAAGATCTCTCATCTTGTACATTTGGGACCTCCCATTTTGTTTGTTCTGCTCAATTGTTGGGACCTCCCAATTATCCTAGGATACTTTCCTATTGTTGGGCACTCTAGCTACCTCACCTGGCCTTTCAAATATACTCTATGGACTAACTTTCTTCATATGGAACTTCCCACTTCATCTTAGTTTGGGGGAAGGGTTGAACCCGATAATTTATTCCAATCATCCTACTGGTAAGGTTCATTAAGATTAATGTAAACTCAGATCAATCTGGTGTGTTATCAAGCTCAGAATGATAGAGCTTTATTTTTATCCTGGTAGGTGTGAGTAATATTCTTTGTAAAAAAATTAAAGGTATCATTTAAAAAGCAAGAGTTTAATTGTGCAGTCAAATATTCAAGCTACTTCTGTGCCTGCCAACAGAAGTTAATAGAAACCAAGTAAGGTAGATACTCAGCAACCCTAATAGCCTGTTAAAGTATATCTATACCATACAATATCAAGTCACAGTCAAAGGTGAGATTGTGTAATATAAACCACACAAGTATAGACCAACAAGGGCAAGAGCATGGAACAATGCTTCATTAAAAGTTTTTTATGTCCTTGCCAGTGTCCCATCTGACATATAGGGACAGCATCATTGAGTTAACCATTCCTTTTGCAATAGCAAATCCTTTCACAGATTATGTATATTGTTCAAGCTGCCCAATGTATGTATTTTGTCCTGTAGGTTAGTTTCCATTACTAATTTCAATACATTTTCACAAAATTACTTGTAGAATAATCCAGGCCAGAGTATTACATACCAAGGTATTATAGAGTCATAGTCTTGTACAGAAGATTAATCCAGATATGCAGCAGAGGAGACTCAATTAGTACAGATCAAGTAATCTCAAAAAATTACATGAGACTATTCAGGCTAGTATAATGGCCAAACATTGGTTTAGCCCTTTAATCATTTCAAATGATTACAAAAGGGATTCAGCCATGCAGCCTTGCAGTAGATGAAGGTAACCAAAGGAACCATATCCTTATAAAAAGCCATATAGAATGGCCAAGTGAGAAAACTTTTGTAGCTTATCAAACAACCACCATAAAACAATTAACATTATATACCCACCAGTAATATTGTCCAATGAGGAGCACAAGTAGTAAGAGAGAAGAATAAGCGTTTATTCAACTTAGTAATAGAAAACCCCAAGCAGGAATAGTATCTGTATAGTAGGTCATGCCCTCTAGGATCAACTTAAGAATACTATGAATTTTTCTCAGAGATCCCGGGATAAAAGTAGAGTTCAATCATCTATCCTTCATTACAGAATACAGTCCACTAACCTAACCTGCTCCTAAATAATGCAAAAGGAAAAAGATAACTCATAGTGTCCACTAAGGTTTAAACCTAACCAGTAGTATTGTTCAATGAGCAACAGGTATAGTAAGAGAGATGGGAAAGCATTCCATGATTAATCATCTCAGTAGTAATGGAAGACACCAAACAAGACTAGAGTCTAGGCAGTAAATCATACCCTGTACGATCAAATAAGTGTGAATTATCATAGAAAAGCAGTGATGTATGTAGAATAGAATCCTACATCCTATATTACATCATACAGACAAATCAACTACCCTGCCCATTATCAAGGCAAAAGGACAGAGATAAGGCAAAGTACCCACTAAGTTGATTGAGATTACTACCACTAACAATCCCAATAACTGTGTCTAAGAACCACCTGAACCACCAGGGGAATATAATAGACCATCCTATAAAATAAAAGGTAATTTTTAATGTAGAGCAAATACATTCCCCAGAATATAACCCTGCACTGGAGAAGATAAGCCAGCTACTAATCCTGTCACACAAACAGGGAATCATGTTGAACCAGTTTGAAAATTAGACCAAGCATGTCAACTCATTACCCATAATGAGAATGGCCATGAATTAATTCCAGAGAGGAAAAATAATCAATAAGGGACAAAGTTTTATTAGTTTGTGTTTAAGCAGGGTAGTTTTAATTAGATACTCAGATAACCAAGTATAGTTCATCAATCTGCACACCATCCCAACAACTACTGTCTGTACTAATTAATGAACCAAAAAGTTTTAAACAGTTATTGGAGACTTTAAAAATGAAGTAAGTAGGTTAGTATTCATTTCAATTAAGCATTCTGCATTTTAACCAAGTAATCCATGTAGGATATACTCAGTACTGTACCAGCCTGCCCATTAGGAATGTAAAATGAGGTGAGAGAGTTAAAATTCAGTTTATGTTTAGCACAGCCAGTTTAAAACAGACCATTACATATTCCAATCTTAAAGAACCATATCCATGTAGCAAAAAGCTAGTCCCAGTAGGTATAGAAGACCTACCTGAGCCATGTGTAGCACCAGATTTGTGTTGTAGCAGGGCAACCTTTGCAGGTAAGAGGTAAGCAGAAGGGATAGATTAAATACCACAAGGGAAGGTCAAGCCACCATGAAAGCACCGAATCTTCAGAACCAAATATGGATTCGCCGCCATCGACAGTCGCAGTTGCAGAGAGCCCAGTCCAAAAATAAGCATGTAATTGAATTGGATTCAGGAAGAGGGTAGCCAATTTTTTTTAAAAAATTAAATAAAAAAGAATATGTGTGTGTGTGTGTGTGTGAATAAGAAGAGGAAAATGGGATAACCTTTCTATCACCCAAGTGTGGTAGATTGGTTATCTCATTTCCCTCTTGAATCACAGGTCTTGAGTTCAAAACTTGTCGGATAGATCAATTTGGTCTCTTGGGATAGTTTCCTACGACGTTAAAAACCTCTCTTCTCTCCTCTCTCTTCTCAATGAAATTGTGATAGTATCTACATCGTACATGCATGCAAGCACTGATCATATCCTCTGCATACTAGTGTGTACACACAAATATCTGCATTCAAAATGTAATTAAAAAAAAGGTAGTATTTATTCTGCCCTGCCATCCTACCTCCAAGAGCCATGTAAAAAATGCTAGTTCTCTCTTGAAATGCACATTAACCTCTTCACAACCAAGAGCTTTTATGCATAAGGAACAAACAAGGCATAACCATAAGCTCCTCTCATAAAGCAACTAGACAAAGTGCAGTGACCTTCGAATGCATCTTGAAAGCATGTGCCACGATCGGAGTAGCTAACAAGGGAAAACAAATCCATGATGAGATCGCAAGGCAGGGCTTGCTGCACGACGACATTGTGTTGGGCGGTGCTCTACTAGACATGTGCGAGCATCTTGAAGGGGAAACAAATCCTATACAAGGCAGGGGTTGCTGCAGAAGATCATTGTGCTGGGCAATGCTCTAGTGGACAAGTATGCGAAGTGCAATGCTGTCTCAAAGGCACGATAAGTGCTGGACGGGCTACCTTCACGGGATGTTTTCTCTTGGATTGCACTGATTGCAGGATATGCACAAGAAGGTCACGCCAAGAAAGCACTGCACTATTTTGAAGAGATGCAGCATGAGGGCATCCTTCCAAATACAGTGAAGTGACCTACGCTTGCATCTTGAAAGCATGTGCCATGATAGGAGCAGCTAACAAGGGGAATAAATCCATGACGAGATTGCAAAGAAATGGTTGCTACAGAATGAAATTGTGATGAGCAATGCTCTAGTCGACATGTATGCTAATTGCGGTGCTCTTTTAAAGGGGCAACAGGTGCTCGATGGGCTGCCCTCTAGGGATGTTGTCTCGTGATCTTGAATCAAGTAAACAAATTGTCCATCATGCAGTCTATTTTGTTTCACATACATGTTGGCAACAAGTGCATTCCAACAACAGAATTGGACTCCAATCCCTGGTAAACAATATGAGTATCAGGTTACCTGGTGCACGGATTGAGATGGAATAACACCTTGAGTGACGCAGAAGTGAGAGGTTTGCATTCCACCATAGCCCGAGAGAGAGAGAGAGAGAGAGAGAGTTTTTTTTCCCGTGAGCGAGCGAGTCATACGTGCAGCAAGTCACTTCTAGAAAGCTCACCAATTTTTTTCATAAACCATACTTGCATAATCTTAGAGACATAGTTTATGTCAGACAAAGTCTATGGGAAGCAAAACCTTGTGCGGTTG
>NC_141603.1:59066637-59076637 GCF_047967505.1 Dipteris shenzhenensis
TTCACTTATATATATCTTTATCTTATATATATCTTTATCTTTATGTATATCTCTATCTTTACATGTAGCTTTATCTATAAATACCTTTCCCTAAATGTATTTTCATTTATATGTATCTATATCTTTATATACCTTATCTATACATGTATCTTATATAGGTAAAGGTACATATATGTAAAGATATATGTATCTTTGCCTATATGTATAGGCACCTATATATACCTTTATCTTTATAACTACTTTTATCTATATGTAACTCTATCTTTATAGATACTTTTACATACATGTAGATAAAAGTTTTTTTATCTTTATATGTAGCTTTATCTCCTATATGTACTTTTATTTTTGTAGGTACCTTGCCTATATATACCTTTATTACCTAGATATACCTATATATACTTTCACTTATATGTATCTTTATCTTTATATACCTTTATCTATACAGCTTTATCTATATATATACCTTATATAGGTAAAGGTACATATATGTAGAGGTATATGTACCTTTGCCTATATATACCTGCACCTATATATACCTTTATCTTTATAGGTATCTTTATCTATATGTAACTCTATCTTTATAAGTACTTTGATCTATATGTAGGCAAAAGTATCTTTATCTATATATATAGCTTTATCTATATGTACCTTTGTTACCTAAATATAACTATATGTACTTTTATTTTTGTAGGTACCTCTGCCTATATATACCTTTATTACCTAAACTTACCCATATGTACTTTCACTTATATGTATCTTTATCTTTATATATCTTTATCTATACATATAGCTTTATCTTTATGTACCTTTCTCTAAATATACTTTCACTTATATGTATGTATATATTAAAAAATTCTCTATGCAAATGGTATTTAGAGCTCATGAACATGATGGAAGAGTCTGTCTTTGGGGATGCTTTTGAAGGCTTTGTAGAAATCCACAAGAAGGCAGCAATAAAGTCTGCTCTTCCATGCCTTTCCCCATTGATCAAGCGCAGAGAAGCCCAAAGATATGGTCTATGGTAGAGAATGTTTATCTCTAAAACTACATGCATATATACTAACGTATATAGAGATAACCAAATATGCATGACTCAAATATGTATTGATTCAAATATACATATATATAAATAATAGGAATATATTCATTCAAATATGCATATATACCCAAATATATAAACACCCAAACATGCATGAACTCAAATATACATATTCAAATTATATATAAATTTTCAACCATATTGAGTCATGCATATTTGGATGCTTCATCCACTACTCTTTCTCCCCCACAAGTCAAGAGGTAGTAGTCATGAGAAACCAAATTTTTCTCTCTTGTGGTGCTTCATCCGCTACATGCAACCTTGTAAAATAATACATGATTATATACATGTATAATTGCATATGCATGTATAGCAGCTAGAAGAACTCTTACCTATCCACATTTGCATAAAGTAATACTTTTCTTGACCACTTGAATATAAACAACTAAGTAATATTATGCATAAATTCTCAGATACCTTGCACTTACACAGTTACACATACTTCCACACACATACTTCCACAGGACACACCTTGCACTTACACTCGCACATGCACATACCATTAAGGCTGGTCTAATTATGCATGGATGTTGTTCAGGGAAAGAGAGCATATCGCAGGAGCTTGTGACTAGCAAGCTCAAAGAATCTCTCGTAATGCACATACCATTAAGGCTGTTCTAATCTATATTGCGACACACACACACACACACATTCATATAAAGTTGGTCTTACGATACTTAAAACTAAAAATCAAACTAGAAAATAAGATGAAGCAACAGTTCTGCCACTCAAGACTTTTAATTAACTAGGCACAGGCTCGTGAGACAACTGTAACGGCCAACTGAACATACATCTTGAATTGAACATGACCTGCATCTTGAATATGCATCATATAAAAAAAACATACACATTCTTCTCCATCTTCTCATCATATAAAAGTGTCATTACATAGAACATTACAGACAGTATTATTTGATAATAAAAAGTACATTCAAAAGATGATACAAGATAAACATATCTCTAAATTTTACTCTCTCAAGTGTATTCTTAATTGTATTATGTGTGTTCTACATACAAGCGCAACCCTTATATACATTATGAGGGCTAACGACAATGGATATCCTTCGATGCCTACATCAGAAAAACACAAAACCATAGCATGTAGAGCACGAGAGACTTGCCTGTGCGAGAGGACTATGGTTGAGTTTCTCTGTAGAGAGAAGGCTGAGCAGCAGAATCGTGATGGTCTTCTGCAGAGCAGAAGCAAAGGTTGAACAAGCAAATCTGACATATATTGAATCCCACTTAAATATTTCTTCAATCATCCTAGAAGCATCATAGGGACAGGAACAACCGGAGGGACCAAAGAAACGGGAACAGCTACTACCAACTCATCAGCCAATATGTTTCCAAAGGGTCGAAAACTAAGTGATAGGGGTTTAGTAGAATCTTCTGGAATATTGATAGGGAGCAGTACCGGGGTTGGTTGGATGTATTTACCAGAATAACTAAGACCCGCATAGAAATATGCTACTGATGTAAGCACAGCTGGTGCAACAGTAGGTGCAGCTAACTCTCCGTGAGGTAATTGAATGATTCGCCGAGGAGACGGAGCACCTGACCAATTGGAAACGAAAATGAATGAAAACATAGTTCCAATAAATGGAACCCGGGGACGATACTCCTCTTCCCCCATCTAGGTTCTCGTCAAATCCCTAATAGATTCAAGAACATACTCAATAAGGTTTTGACTGCCAGTCGGGATGGTTTGTGAGTTGCGGGTAGCTACAGCAGATAACCCCAACAATATGGCAATTACTACCCAGGAAGTTACGAGAACTTGTGCATGAACTTGGAAATTTCCTATTTGCCAATAGAGATGTTAACCTACCTCCACGCTCGATACTTGATGTAGATCATCAATCCCATCAATGGGCAATTGTTTTATATCCGTGTCACCCCTCCCCCTTCATAAATTGACTAAGAAAACAAAAAAAATGAAAATTATGTGGAAAATAATTTGTGTGAAATGATTGAATTTATAGACATCTCAAGCATTGGATATTACGGGAATCGTTCCTGAAGTGGAATTATACCATACTTGTGCCTATTATATAACTCCCCGTTTACTTCATCCTATTCGGAATGATTGGAATAGTCACCAGTTTCACTATCGATCAATCTCGAGACCTTCGAGTTTGAACGACCTTCATGAATGGCTAATGTTAATTTGTCTAATATCCATCGGATGGGGGATCTTGCATCATCATTACCAGGAATTGGAATATCCGTGAGATCTGGATCACAATCCGTATCAACGACACAGATTGTGGGAATCCCCAAGGTGGTACATTCCCTAATAGCAGTAGATTGTTCATGCTGATCAGTAATTATCACCGATGGAAACCGACTTGCGATGGAAGGTAAGGGTTAGCGTAGCATGGCGAGTTTAGCACATGGAGGACTGTACACATTTAGGCTGCTTACATACACAAATGTCCGACCCATGTCCGAAAGTATCATGCACCTATGAATAGAAATAGTTCACTAACACCTAAGAATAGCACCTATTAACTAATCTACCAAGGTTTTTGTTGTTATGTTTATGCAATATATCAATGTTGAAATCTAAGGGTTGCAAAGATAAACATCCTTTGGTTCAGCTCCAAGAGATCTCGGGTAACTCTGAATTTGTAAATATTGAAGTTTACCACCTATCACACAGTTCATGCAACTGGTTGTAAAGTTAGTACACAAGTGTTTAATAAGCATGATCTTCTCCGATTCCTTGGAAAGATCAATGGTCATGATGTGACTGTGCTTTTGGATAATGGGAGTGCTCACAATTTTGTGGATGCAAAATTGGTTCAGATGTTGGGGCTACTGACACGCTCATGTGACCATGAGTATCGCGTGAGGATGGCTCGTGGCAAGTGGCGAGGACACGGATGTGTCGAATTAGATGGTTCCTGGCCTTGAGCTGGAGTTAGCGGATTTACAGGGAGACTCTTGATTTTCATATCATGCGTCTCGACCGCGCGGATGTTATCTTAGCAGTTTCTTGGTTTTATGATAAACAAGACTCATTGTATATAGACTATGTACATCACTCCTTGGTGTTTGTTAAAGACAATTATTTGCATGTAGCGGTGTCACTTTGTAAAAATGTTTCTGTAAATAATGGATTTGCTATTCCTGTTGTTTCCGCTCTTGAAATATTTAAAGATATTAAAACTCTTGATGTTGATTTATATCGTTGTCTTCTGTCTATTTTAGATGATTCTATTGTTTTTGGCACTATGGTTACTGAATTCCGGCAGAGTGTTTGCTTGTCTTCGATAGAATTACACGATTTGGATGAATCTGTGTTACTCCAAGAAATCATGACTGATTTCAAGGATGTTTTTCCTAATGACTTACCTTCGGGTTTGCCACCATTGAGGGGTGTGGACCACGCCATTGAAGTGGTTGTGACCTTATACCCAAAGAGTTGTGCAGGAAGTTGGATGACAAAGCCACTAAATGCATTTTTGTGGGGTACAGTCATGAGAGCAAAGGCTACAGATTGTATAACCCCAATTCAAAGAAGATTATAATCAGCCCGGGATGTTGTTTTTGATGAAAAATTAGAATTTCCCTTGGCTGGTTATGACATTTATTAGGCTGCAAATGATGTTTTTGAATCAGCAAGGAAAAACTCTAAAAACAATTCGAAAACCCTAAAATGCAGATGAAAACCCTAGAACAGAGAGATATGATATATATATTAACGTCTTCAAAAGGCCAAAATGACCTATGAGACCAAAAGTTTACAAATGTGGTGGATCTGATACAAAGTCTGTAAAAGCTGAAAGCTAAAAGAACTAAAAATCTAACTAAAAAACTGAACTGAAAAAGGTAGTAGGGGAGGTCCTAATGTGTAGTATCTAGGAGAGGAGAAGAGTAGTATCTGGGAGAGGAGAAGAGGATACATCCAAGAGCTCTCTAGACACCATATACATCAATTATCCAAAGATCGCTCTCATCGGCTGATGGCGGATAGCATCAATGTCCTCCATGGTGAGAACTCTGGCTGGACGACTCCCATGCCGTGCTGGTATGGTGTGGATCCTCTGTCGTAGTCTCCGATGGTGTCGAGATGGGCCCCTCATCCTAGGGCGGCGAGACCGTCCCAACTCCACCGATCGATCATCTAGTCGAGGTATATTGTGGAGCCTGCTGATCTGACTCTTCAATCTGTGGTGGCTGAAAGTAGTCTGTAATGTGCCTCTGGTGCTGTGTCTCCCTCTCTGAGCCCCTCCTCAAGAGATCCTCTCTGTGTCTACGCAACTCCAATAAGTAGAGTGTCCGAGACATCTCTGATCCTGGTATTTCATGACCCTAGAAAGCGGTCCGAAGCCCTCTCTGAATAGGCAATGAAAACGACCCCGTATCTCATAGTATACTGGGCAGTGACAAATGTAATGTAACTCTGTCTCTGGCTCTATATGGCACAACTGACAAATCCTGGCCTCAGCTGGTACACCTCTAAATCTGCCTGTCTCAATCTCTAGCTGGTGTGAGGATGTGCGTTTCTGACCAAGAGCACACCGTATCCCATGAGAGAGATGAGTATCCATATAGCTGGGTCTAATCACAAAGCCGTCCTCTGTAAGCTGGAGAAGATGCTCTCTATAGAAAGCCATCTTCGTACCAAGCTCATGTGCCGGCTGTATCCATGTCCTCTTGGTATCCAACTGAGTCAAGTCCTGCCTGATAAGCCGAGTAATGTCTGCCCGGGTGAAAGAGATGGAGGGTGCATCTAGGGAGTACTGAAAAGGAGGTAGTCTGTCCATACTAAAGCCATGCAGCTCAAACCAAGATGTCATCTGTGCATACCAGCATGATCTATCTCCCTGTGATGCCAACTGTCGTGAAGACTCTAGGGCTAAATGAGCATATATGTCTCTAGGGAGAGCCCAGGTGCGATGCATGAAAGAGACTGATCGAGTGAGTGCCTCCACCACCAATGGAGGGGCAGCGAGCTCTGCACGAATAATCTCATGTGGGATGGAGGCCTTGGCCCTAATCATCCGGAAAATCATAGAAACCAAGGGCCTCTCCATACATCGCCATCCATCAGTGCTACCAACTCTGCTATGATGAGAGAGAGAGATAACAGAATATGAAGGAAGACTATCTTTACTGTATAGATGGCTAGCAAAGAGTGGCAAAGCCACAGCCGGAGATGGGGCTGGAGTAGTATGAGGCAAGCTCTCAAGAGAGGGGAGGGATGATCTAATAATCACACACCAAAATGGAAAGGGAAGCCCCTCTTATATAGGGGCTGGAGGGGGGCTGGTCGGCCAGCCCTGCTGGTCGGGTTTTTCCAAGCAGTAGTGCATGAAGATTCTTGCATATTTCTATGCATATTTGTATATTAGATACACACACATTAATTGCACATATGAGATGCATATTAGATGCACATGCATCTAACATCAATATTGAAACATGTTAATGCATCTAAGGCTGCATGCTATCTATTGCCAATGCTTTATGCATATAAACCAAGCTCTTTATCGGAGAAATGGTCATGGTGGAGAACTATAAATCATACGCTAGTGAGCAGCACGTTGGCCCCTTCCGCAAGAGCTCTTTTGCAATTATTGGGCAGTGGCAAAAGCAACCTGATTGATGATATGTTGTTTGTCTTGGCAAGTGTGCAAAACCAATGCGCTTGAACAAAGTAGTAGATCTGATTCACAATTCAAGCAATCATCAAAATCTAGATAAGGTTCAAGTCTTAATACATTTTTAAGAAATAATTGACTTGGATGATGGTAATTTTGAGCCTATAACAAGCTTATATTTCACTTTAACTAGGGTTTCCTTTAAGGATAGCTCCTCTAAGTATTACCTTGATGATTGGGCCAACAACTTTACAAAGGTCACTAAGAAATTGAGAGCCAAAGGTGTAGACTTGGATAACAATTGATTCTTGATTATACAAGGTGAGGTTGATTTTGCCTCTAAAGATAGCTCCTCTAAGTATTACTCTGATGATTAGGCCAACTACTTGTCCAAGTTAGATGAATAAGCGTTGTGTTTTTTAGTATATGGAAACTTTGGAGATAGATAAAGAGTTTTTTTGTAGGTATCACAATGAATGAGTAGGTACTTTTTGAATATTATAGTCAATGAATATGTACTTTTTGAATATATATGCTTGGTCTTTAAAATTTAATATGTATTCAAATATACACTTCACTTATAATAAGCAAATTTATCTTTTGCTAAACATAATATGCATGTTAAGTTAACAAATATACAACTTACACATAATATGCAAACAAGATGCATTTTATGTTAACAAATATACATATATATGCATAATTGTTTATATACCCCACCCTTGTCACAAAGGCAGCAACCCAGCGAGCACTTGTCGCGCCTACATTTGAAAACAATGAAAGAGCTTTATATATCCCACCCTTGTCACAAAGGCAGTAGCCCAGCAAGCACTTGTCGTGCCTACATTTGAACATGCATCTCTGTGGATGCATACCGCCTGTTAGAGCTCATCTGGTGATGTATTGGACATGGATGGTGTCCTTTGAGATCATAGTGGGACTAGGCATCTTGTTTGCCATAGTGGGGTTTGTGGGAGATTCTGGAATGTCAGAATTGAGTTTGATGGTCCCTCTCTCTCTCTATCACACACACACACACACACATGCTTTTTTTTGTGTTAGAATTAACATATAAGACATAGTAGTCTGTAACTTGAAGCAACATATATAAGACAGGCATGGACCACACCTCACTACCTCCTATCCACAAAGATGCTATACTACAATGATCTAGCTATGCATCTATCTATGTATTTACCTATCCATCTACCACTTGTATCTAGTTTGGTATAATCTCTATGGAGCTAGCTAGAAACATGCAAAAGTCTATGCGTGGAGATGAGTATTTGAATGAGAAGTAAAGATGGGCAAAGTGAGCCATCTTATGCAAGGATCTTCCACATTTTACAATCAATTTTATTGTTATAAAATCCTTCACTAGCTCATTAGAAAATTAGTCATTCACCAACTTACATAGCCTACTGACATGATACAGACAACCTAGCCTTCATGTTTAATAGCGCTTTTTTGTGTCTCTATCCCACTACTACGTTGCATAGCTAGATACACACACTTTCATAATCAACATGGTGTAAAAGCATGCATCAGGTTCAAAAATTATAACACATGCTCTCTCTCTCTCTCTCTCTCTCTCTCTCTCTCTCTTGCGAGAAGAGGTGGGCTGGTTCCCATTTCATTAATGCTTGAAAAGTACAAAACGGCCTTAGGCCCACATACAAAGATCAACCTGGAGTAAAAACCATTGATTTGCTTCTCAAGGCTCTCCTCGTGTGCCTTGGTTATCTCTTCTTTAATTGCTTCTCTATGTCCCTGCCATTTGTTCTCCTCTATCACCATCCCTCCAATGTAGTCAAAAAACTCATCCACATACATGGCAATTAGTGTAGGAGATAACGGGCACCTTGCTTCACCATAAAATCTTATTTACTATTGTTTTATCGGAGTTCAAAACTAGCAATAGAATTACAGAGAATCATTTCATGATATCAAGTAGACCATTAGCCTTCCAAAATTTAGTAACATTATTAAGAGTAATGTACTTTAGTAACATATTCAAGTCATCACATTGCAAGTTTCTTATCCCTTGTTTTCTTTGTTGTGTCAAATGTTTTCTTTGTTGTGTCAAATGGCTCTTTATGAGCAAGATTGGATCATAGATTCATCTGCATCTTTTCATGTGACTCCTCATATATGGAGTGATTTTCTACGTGTGAAAGTAGACATAGAGTGGTGAGTTTGGGAAACAATTATGCTTGTGACTACAATAAAGCTTTCTTATCTCTAGCTTTCTACCATGTTTCTTTCTATGAAGATGGTGATGAGATTGGTGCATACTCATGCCATCCTCTTTCTATGAGATTGGTGCATACTCATGCCATCCTCTTGTCTATGATCATAAGTATCCTTGAGGATTCTCAACTCAACTTTTAAACAGGAGTTTGCTAAATTTCTGTGCTTGCAGTTTAATAAGAAGATTCCTCCTTAGGTTTTCCTAACTAGTCTTACAAACTTAAAAAAATTGGAAGCAATATCCCAGATGATCCAAGAACATCCTCTTGAATCAGGCTCATGGTTAAAGGTCCATGTGTTGCTTCTTATATTCCTCCTGAAGGTCTGTTTTTAATCAATAGCCAATCTTAAGACATTGCTAAATGTGTATAGCCACATAGTGACTTCAATGTTTTTGTGAGTGCATAATTCCTAATTTCTGGTCATCAACAATACTACAACAAGTGGTGCAGTCTTTTCGAGAGCTACATGGGCATTAAGCAAGCATGTTCAGAAATAAATAGCTATGCTAGAAACTTGTTGTGTAATGGTCTAGTACAAAAGTACCGGCAAGCAAGTGCTTCAAGGCCTTATGGATACATTCCCTTCAATTTAATTAGTTTAACTTTAATAAGTTTACATTTATGTACTTGCTTGCTTCATTGTGTACGGTGCATCACACTTATCCAACAGAAACAATATTAGTCAAATTCAATGGAGGCATTGACAATATACAAGGTAGTTTAAAAACATCCATGAACAACTGCTAATGATCCATAAACACAAATATACAAATAAACAAGTATACACATAAACAAATATACAAATATACAAATAAGCAAGTATACACATAAACAAATATACACATAAAGAAATATACACATATTCAAACAAGTATAGATAAATATACAAACAAACAAATATACACATAAACAAATATACACGTATACAAACATACAAATAAAAAAATATTAGTCAAATTCAAATGGAGGCATCGACAATATATATATTTGCATGATGGCAGTTGTTTATGGATGTTTTTAATTAGTAGCCAGTCTTA